>NW_005872244.1:71745-86457 GCF_000147115.1 Myotis lucifugus
AAGTCAGACAGGAAGACGAATACCACAGAATTTCACTTATATATGGTATCTAACAAAACAAAACAAATGAATAAACAAAACAAAACAAAACAGAAACAGACCCATAGGTACAGAGAACAACCTGGTGATTGCCAAAGGGGATGGGAGCGGAGTTGGGGGGTGGTGGTGGGAGGGGAGGACAGGTGAATAAATAAATCTCACCAGTCACTGAGCTCCTATGAGCTAGTTTTTTAGATCTTGAAGCATGTGGGACTACATGGCCTCCACAGGCTCTTGTAAAACTGTTTAAACATAAAATGAGACAGTAGTTAGCTTTGGACAGGAAGATGGGGTATGGGATAAAAGAACAGGATGCAGGCATTGATAATGTTCTGGTGGCAAATTCACAGGTGGATTTGTATTTTTATGTTTCACAAGTTAACATATATGCTACATATAATGTTACATATACCACCTTCCTACAAAAGCTAGGATGTTTTGGGCTAGAGACCCATCCAACATACATACATACATGTAAATACATACATACATACACACACAAAAGTATTACAGTGGGGCCTTGACTTACGAGTTTAATTCGTTCCGTGACGGAGCTCGTAACTCAAATTACTCGTATGTCAAATCAAAAAGTGAACGAGTGAGACACGTAATGCTGGGCTGATGTTGTGGCGTTCACTGTGACATTCGCTGCGCCAACTAGCGGTGGGGTATTTGAAGCTGGCTTGTAACCCGAATTTTAGCTCGCAACTCAAAGCAAAAAATCGGCCAAGAGACGGCTCGTATCTCGAAAAACTCGTTAGTCGGGACACTTGTAAGTCAAGGCCCCACTGTAAATCTTTAAGAAGGGCTCTCATGGTAACTGCCAGTAATGGTGTTGGATTCCTATGTGATAGCTTTCTTTTGCATAGTATTATTTCCTTATTAAAAGTACTTTTATCATTTTATTTTCTGCTTTCTACACCTCTGTAAAATAGTTATCATAGATATTTTTAACATGCCATTTATAAATAAACTGAGAGGCAATATAGCATAGTGGTAAAAAGGTCAAGCCAAGTTGCCTGGGTTGGAATTCTAGTTTGCCCTTATTAGTTGTATATGACCGTGGACAAATAATCTCTTTAGGCCTCAGTTTCCTCATCTGTAATATGGGAAAAATAATAGTTTCTACCTCATAGTGTGTTGTGAGAATTAAATGAGTTATCCTATATAATAAAAAGCTAATATGGCCCCAACCGGTTTGGCTCAGTGGATAGAGCGTCGGCCTGCGGACTGAAGGGTCCCAGGTTCGATTCTGGTCAAGGGCATGTACCTGGGTTGCGGGCACATCCCCGGTAGGGGGCGTGCAGGAGGCAGCTGATCGATGTTTCTAACTCTCTATCCCTCTCCCTTCCTCTCTGTAAAAAATCAATAAAAAATATTTAAAAAAAAAAAGCTAATATGCAAATTGACCGAACGGCGGAATGCTATGACGCACACTGACCATCAGGGGGCAGACGCTCAATGCAGGAGCTGACCCCTGGTGGTCAGTGTGCTCTCACAGGGGGAGCACTGCTCAGCCAGAGCCAGGCTCATGGCTGGTGAGCGCAGCGGCGGTGGCAGGAGCCTCTCCTACCTCCGCCTCCACAGCAGCACTAAGCTGTCAGTCGGACATCCCCCAAGGGCTCCCAGACTGTGAGAGGGTGCAGGCCGGGCTGAGGGACACTCCACCCCAGTGCATGAATTTCATGCACTAGGCCTCTAGTTATATATAAAATGATTACAGCAATGCCTAGCACATTATAGCTAGAGCTCAAGAAATGATAGTCATTATATAGAGTGATCCTGTGACTTGCTCCAGATCACAAGCTGACACTGCTGGGACTATGACTAGCTTGCTCTCTGCTAAGATCCTGCCACTTGACCCACAGAACTCCCCTTCCCATTGCTAAAATATCATATAGGTTATGCACAGATATTTGGGGGCAAGTTATTACTCTGGGTTCTTAGTCACCTCTTCAACTGTTTAGTCCCTCACAATCTGATCTTGCCACTTTAATGCTGTCAGTGTGTTTACAATTTAAAACTACCTTCTTCTAGGCACACTCTCTCTTAATCATGCCCACGCCCCCCACCCCCCTTCTTTCCTAAGGCACCTTATCTTTGCTTTCTTTCTCCAGAGGCACTTCTTTTGCCTCAGTAGCTTGTTTCCTGAGTCCCCACAGCCCAGCAGGCTCACTGTGACGTTCTTTCCAAAGGGCCAAGGCAGCCATGCCCAGTCTCCTCTTCCTCACATTTCCAAAGGGCAAGGCAGCTCTGCCTGGGCTCACTCCTGCTGCTATACTCTTGCCTCTTCTACCTGAAGCCCTTCCTTTGTTTCACTGTCCCCAGCTTTAATAAATATACCCTCAATAAAAAACAAAACTACCTTCTTTTAGACCCCTGTATTGCTTGCACAACTTGAAACTTGACACACTTAAAGCATTAAGAACTTATATTAACAAACTCCATTACTTTCAGTAGCCTCTCCCAAGCTTGCTTTCTGAAATTCTCTGCTTTGCATTCCCAAGTAGCTGCTGTGTGATGGGCTGAAGAGAGATAACTCAAGCAGAACAGGAAAAAGAAACACTTTGAAGACACACTAAAGCAAAACTTCAAATGATGCGGCACCACTGGAGACTCAGAGAAATCACAGTGGCGGATAATCTAGGGAGCATCCATGAGCACCTGGAATATTTCTTTCTGAAGAGGATGGCAGGTGCAGACTGTGCCAAACTTAGCACATGGAGTCTGCAGCTACAAATCATGGACTAGTGTGGGCAGCTGGTGGGGACCTGCTGGCTAGATAGCAATCACTGGTTAGTGGTTATCATCTTCAGCTACAAAGGCTGAGGTGTGGCTCTATATCTGCATTTTTTCAACTGGTTATTTATCTCAGCGCTAAAGTGACAGTTGGCCTCCAAGCATATTTACCCACCTGCCCAAAAAATAAAAATAGAAGAATCATACACAAAAGCAAAACACACAAAGGGCTCAATAAAATTTGCATTAATGGACTCTGACTGAGCCATAAAAAGGAATGAAATCTTACCATCTGCAACAACACGGGTGGACCTAGAGGGTATTATGCTGCGTGAAATAAGTCAGACAGAGAAGACAAATGCCATGTGATTTTACTTATAGGTGAAATCTAAAAAGCAAAACAAACAAACAAGCAGAACAGAAGCAGTCTCAAAAATACAGAAACATTTAGATGATTACCAGATGGGAAAGGGGTAACGGGATGGGTGAAAAAAGTGAAGGAATTAAGAAGTGCAAATCGATAGTTATACAATAGTCACAGGGGTGTAAAGCACAGCATAGGGAATTTAGTCAATCACACTGTAATAATTATATAGGGTGTCAGATGGGTACTAGATTTACTGGGGTGATTATAAGTTATATAAATATCTAATCATGGGTTTGTATACCTGAAACTAACAATATTGTACATCAACTGCAATTAAAGAGTAAAAAATTATTTAAAAAATAAATTTGTACTGAGCCATATGATAGGTTATCTCCTTTCAACCCTCTTTGTACCTTATTATAGAAAAGTCCCTTAAAATCTGAAAATAAGAATTGTCGTTCCCCCCCCCCCGCCCCTGTTCTTCCATAGGGCCACTTCAGGAGAAGCTAACCTCAGCACTAGCTCCAGGATAGTTTCTGGGAAGTCTCAACTAGTTTGTGCATGGCACTCCCTGGCAATGGTCACTATTCCAGCAGTGGGCATGTGGCCTGGGCTTGCCAGTCAAATCCATGTTTAGGGGAGAGATATTATCTAAAATTTGGCATCTATTGGTTGTCTTTTTTGTGTTGAGATTTTCCTGGTGTTTTTTTGTTGTTGTTTGGTAGGCAGAATAATTTTGTGTTGTATCCAGGACATTTTGAATCCTATATAATAAAAGGCTAATACGCAAATCGACTAAAAAGTGGAACGACTGATCACTATGATGCGCACTGACCACCAGGGGGCAGACACTCAACGCAGGAACTGCCCCCTGGTGGTCAGTGCGCTCAGCCAGAAGCTGGGCTCACAGCTGAGTGCAGTGGTGGTAGTGGGAGCCTCTCCCGCCTCTGAGGCAGTCGGACATCCTCCGAGGGCTCCCAGACTGCGAGAGGGTGCAGGTCGGGCTGAGGGACCGCCCCCCCCCCCCCCGAGTGCACAAATTTCGTGCACCAGGCCTCTAGTATTATGATATTTCGAGTCTGTTTAAATCCAATGGAAAATGTTAATTTTTTAATTAATTAATTTTTTTTAGCAGACAATCAACCTGGTTGGATTCAGGTCAAAATTCCAACCAACCTGTGGAGTATGATTTGAATACCAGTTCCACATTTGAAGCCTCTGCAGAGCTATTTAGGTCTGCCTGGCATTAGCGCTACCCAGGGGTCAGTCTAGGACCTGGACCACCATGATTTATCTTATAGTTGAATTCTCAAAGTTTTGGTATGCTGTTAAGGGTCAGATCTACATATGTGCCATTTGGGGGTGAGCCCAGGAATTCAAAAACAACTCTAAGGGGTTGCTTTCCTGAGCTCCTCCCTCCCTCTGCATTGTCTCCCCAGTAATCTTCAGTTCCTTGAAGCTCTCCTTTCCTGTCTTCCAGTCAGAAAGTTGGGGCTTTTGTGACCCCATTCTACCACATATTCTGGGGGTTAGACAGCAGGTAAACAGAAAGAAAAAAGCGATAGGGTTTGCCCCACCTTTTTAGGACTGCAGATTCTCTAAGTGGAGAGGAAGGGTCCTCTCCCTCAGAGCTTCAGCATCCCGCTGCTGTCACTGCCAGTACCAACACCACAAAAAATGAGAGAAAAGAGAGAACAATTTTAAAGGGGGTAGTTTCTACCACTCTTTCTCTGTGTTAGAAGTCTCCTTTCCCAGTCAGGTCAGAACTAGAGGGTTTACCCTGGATCCCTCTCTTTCCATGCCTGATGCCCACTTCCAGCTTTGGGCTGCACTGTGTCCAGGCCAGTGGATACTAGAAATGAAAAGGGAAGCTCCCAGCTGAATGGTAGAATTCAAATCCTGGTCTTCTTTAATCCACTTGCTAGTGTTGATGTCTCAGCGTCCTCAACTTGCTGTTCCATGTGTTCTATCCAGATTTTTAATTGCCCCCCATTGCCAGCCAGATCACCCCCAACTGCCACCCCTGCCTGTTTGCTTGCCCCCAACTGCCAACCTGCTTGCCCCCAACTGGCCCCCCTCCGCTGGCCTGCTCACCCCCAACTGTCCCCCCCTGCCGGCCTATCACCCCCAATTGCCTTCCCCTCCTGGCCTGATCGTCCCTAACCACCTCTGCCTCGGCCCCGCCACCATGGCTTTGTCCGGAAGGACGTCTGGAAGGTCTCCCAGTCTAATTAGCATATTACCCTTTTATTAGTATAGATATTTACTTATTTGTTGTCTTCTTCCCCACTAGACTAGAAGCTCCATGAGGGCAAGAAGTTCTGTGTATTTTTGTCACTGCTGAATCCCAAATGCCTAGAACAGCAGCTACCAAAAAACAGGTGCTCAGGCCTGGCTGGTGTGGCCCAATGGTTGAACATCAACTGTGAATTAGGAGGTCATGGTTCAATTCCCAGTCAGGGCACATGCCCAGGTTTCAGGCTCAATCCCGTGTGGGGTGTGCAGGAGGCAGCTTATCAATGATTCTCTCTTACCATTTATGTTTCTATCTCTCCCTCTCCTTTACTCTCTCTGAAATCAATGAAAACATATTTTTAAAAAGAGGTGTTCAGTAATTTTCTGCAGGAATGAACAAAACTACTATACTTCCAGCCCTAGCCAGTTTTGCTCAGTGGATAGAGCATTGAACCGCAGACTGATGGGTCTTGGATTCGATTCCGGTCAAGGGCACGTACCTCAGTTGCAGGCTCAATCCGAGGCCCTGGTTGGGGCACGTGTGGGAGGCAACCAATTGATGTGTCTCTCTCATATCGATGTTTCTCTCTCTCTGTCTCTCCCCCTCCCTTCCACTCTAAAAGTCAATGGAAAAATATCCTCGGGTGAGGATTAAAAAGACACACACACACACACACACAAAGCCAAAAAACCTACTTCCATCTTCACTGCATCTAATCTAAGTTAGATCACCATCAGTTCTAGCCCACATTACTGTAACTATCTTTTAAAAGGTTTTTCTGCATTCACCCTAATCCCCAAATATGTCCTACTCACTGCCTTGGGAATAAAGCCCACACTCATTGTTCGTCAAGTCTTTCATGGTCTGATTCTGCACACCCCTCTGACCCATCCCTTTCCTCACACCACAGCTACCTTCCGGCTGTTCTACATTACTTTTAGTTCCCCTAATTGCTCTCTCACTTCTAGGCCTTTCCACAGGCTGCACCCTCCCTTAGGACGTTTCATCATTACCTTGGCCACCCACTTCTTCCTTAGCCTGCTCTGCTTATCCTTCACATCAGCACAGCGCTCCTTCACCAGGAAACCTTCTGCTCCCAAGACTGGGTTAAGTGTACCTTCTATGTGCTCGCAGAGTACACACATGCACTTTCCCTTACTCAGCATCTGCCATGTTGCACTCTAATTGCCTGATTGATGATGTCACAACTGTAACCAACCTGAGGTAGGCATGGTGCCAGGAACATAGTAGGTACCAATAAACTTTGTTGAATGAAAGATTACATGAATAAACAGGTAACTTTTTACTTTAGTGTTCTCTTTGACAAATTAACAGTTACATCTAAGATTCCTTTTACATACCTCCAGAAGGAAAAATATCCTGATGAAAGCTAAAAAAGCAAAAGTAATGTTTTAATTGGGGTTTGAAAAACAAGATGGTCTGTCTGATCAAATAGAGGACTTTAAACCATGATGACAGGGTCTAAAGATAAACTAGAATACCAATGGGAATAGCTACAGAAAATATAAAAAGTTATAAATGTTTACAATCATCTATACCTAAATGTTGTACACCTTAATACATTAGCCAAAGCCACTAGCTAAGAGTTCCATTTATGGAAGACTCTTATGAATTAACTAGAGGCCCTTTGCACGAAATTCGTGCAAGAGTAGGCCTTCCTTCCCCTGGCTGCCAGCACCGGCTTCCCTCTGGCACCCAGGACCCGGGCTTCCCTCCGGCTCCCAGGCTTCCCTCCCACCGCTGGCAGGCACCCTGGACTTGGGCTTCCCTTGCAGCCCCGGCTTTGTCTGGAAGGTCGTCCAGAAGGATGTCTGGTCTAATTAGCATATTATGCTATTATTATTATAGATTATTATAGATGGACCTGGGCAATGATCATCAATGGACACTAACATCACACACACAAAAAAATAACCAGACATGATGGTAGCTCCAAATGGAAATATACACCAACACTTACTATTTCTTCAACAAACAAATAAAAATACTAAATCTAATTAGCCTCTAGACTTAACTACAGATTTACCGATGACATAGTAAAGGACATAATAAATGTTAACTGAACACTATTGGGATATAGCCACCAATATTCAGACTTAAGGAAACTCTAGGACAAATGATACAGTTTCTTTAACAAATAGATTATAAAGAAAGAAAAAAGGTAGGGGAGGCAATGAGAAGGGTATCAACTATTGCAATGATTAAACTTGGATCCTTATTCAAACAAGGAAACTTTAAAAAAAAATTGTTGAGAAAGCCTGGCTGGCATGGCTCAGCAGTTGAGCATCAACCTATGAGGTCACAGTTCAATTCCTGGTCAGAGCACCTGCCCGGGTTGTGGGCTCTATCCCTAGTGGGGGGGGGCATACAGGAGGCAGGCAATCAATGATTCTCTCTCATCACTGATGTATCTATCTCTCTCTCCCTCTCCCATCCTCTCTGAAATCAATAAAAAATATATTTTAAAAAAACTGACAAGAAAGAGAGACATCTGGAATTTCTGGCCCCTTTCTCTTTGCCTTAAATTCGTGTGTCTTTTATGAATAATCTAAAGCAGCAAAAGCCAACGCTATCAGGCCAGTGTTTTAAAGCCAGATAAAGAGATGAAAAAGAGAGGTTTAACCCTACTCAGTTTCAAGACTGTATTTATTCAAGGCTTAAGTGAAACTGGTACTGATTTGGAAGCAGTAGCCGTTTCTTGATGCTTCTGGAGCAAAACGTAACGCCGATATGCAGAAACACTCTTTGACATTCTGGTGGCCAGGGGAATGCTGGCCCCAGGTGGTACAACGGCAGAAGACATGATGCGCACAGATGTCTGTGTGTTTGCAGCACAAGAAGACCTAGAGACCATGTAAGCATTTGCTCAGGTTTTTAACAAGTTAATCAGGCGCTACAAATACCTGGAGAAAGGTTTTGAAGATGAAGTGAAAAAGCTGCTGCTGTTCTTAAAGCGTTTTTCGGAGT
Source organism: Myotis lucifugus (assembly GCF_000147115.1). Taxonomy (NCBI): domain Eukaryota; kingdom Metazoa; phylum Chordata; class Mammalia; order Chiroptera; family Vespertilionidae; genus Myotis; species Myotis lucifugus. The sequence continues at coordinate 80,115 of NW_005872244.1, forward strand.
CGGAGAGGAACAGGCTGGCTATGTTGACTGGTGTTCTCCTGGCTAATGGAACACTTAATGCACCCATTCTTAATAGCCTTTATAATGAGAATTTGGTTAAAGAAGGGGTTTCAGCAGCTTTTGCTGTAAAGCTCTGTAAATCATGGATAAATGAAAAAGATATCAGTGCAGTAGCTTCAAGTCTTCAGAAAGTCAGCATGGATAACAAACTGATGGGACATTCTCCTGACAATAAACAAAGCGTTGAACACTTCACAAAGTATTTCACTGAGGCAGGCTTAAAAGAGCCTTCAGAATATGTTCAGAATCAGCAAACCATAGGAGTTCGTGAAGAACTCCAGAAAGAACGTCAAGAACAGATGTCCCCGTGGTGATCCATTTAAGGATATAATTTTGTATGTCAAGGAGATGAAAAAAACAAAACAAAAACCCAACATTCCAGAACTCGTTGTCATTGGATGAATCTGGTCCAGTGTAATGAGCACCGTGGAATGGAACAAAAAAGAGCTTGTAGCAGAGCAAACCATCAAGTACATGAAGCAATACAGCCCTCTCCTCGCTGCCTTTACTACTCAAGGTCAGACTGAGCTGTTACTGAAGATGCAGGAGTATTGCTATGATAACATTTATTTCATGAAAGCCTTCCAGAAAATAGTGGTGCTTTTTTATAAAGCTGAAGTCCTGAGTGAGGAGCCCATTCTGAAGTGGTACAAAGATGCACATGTTGCAAAGGGGAAAAGTGTCTTCCTTGAGCAAAGGAAAAAGTTTGTGGAGTGTCTCAAAAATGCTGAAGAAGAATCTGAGTCTGAAGCTGAAGAAGGTGATTAAATTTTGAAACTACACACCCTCAGTAAAGTAAACAGGAGTTGTAGATAAAATGTCATGTCTCATGTGTCCTGGTTCTTACATCTTCCTACCTCCCTATATCAAGCATGATATAAGGGCTTTCATGGCAAATTTTATTTTAACTGTTTCTATGGTTACTGGAAATGTTGGGTTTAGTTTCCAAAACCATGTTTTAAGTAGCTACAGGAGCTATAGATTTGAATCTAATGTTGGATTAGTCTTTTCAGTTATCTTCTGCCTCCTCTATTTTCTACTGTAATAACGTACTTTAAGGCCTCCCACAATGAACAGTTCACTTTTTTCCCTGGGTTTTCTATATAAACTTTTCAAGATATGATTTGTTTAAAAATAATTTGTTATAAAAATTATGTTTGCAAATTAAATGGTAAAAGTACCCAAAGTCGCAAAAAAAGAGAGAGAGCGAGAGCGCACGAGAGAGAGAGAGAGAGAGAGAAAGAGAGAGAGAGAGAGAGAGAGAGAAACATCCATGTGAGAGAGAAACAGGTCAGTCGCCTCCTGGATGTGCCTAGACTAGAGATCAAATCTGCAACCTGGGTATGTGCCATGACTGGAAATCGAACCAGCCACCTCTGGTGTAAGGGATGATGCTCCAACCAATTGAGCCACACTGGCCAGAGCCAAACAATGAACTTTTGTAAAAATTAGGTAATTGGGAAAATTTGAACATTGACTACTAGCTTTTGAAGATATTAAGGAATTACTGACAAATTTTATGTATGAAAATTACTGTGGTTATGTTTTTAAAAAGAATTCTTATCTTTGGGAGGCACATATTAAATATTTATGGGTGAAAATAATATAATGTCTAGGATTTGTTTCAAATAATCCAGGAGTAGGGTAAGAAAAAGGTAGGTTTTAAATTTTCCATAATAAAATGTATTTAAAAATTATGTATGGTGATGGAAAAAATAAAATAAAGAAACAAATATGGAAAGCAAGCTTCACTGTAAGTTTAGCAAAGGACAACTAGAGTCCTGGTTTTTTCATATTAATTTTATATACTTAATAACTGTTTTACAGAATAGAAAAATTTCAAGAGTAAAACTTTCCCTCTGTTTTCCATCTCCAGTTGCCTCTCTAAGAGGCAACTACTGTTAACTGAGTGTACTTCTGGACATATCCAGGAATATTTTATGCATTTAGAAATATAATATTTAATATGAATTGAATCCTACCATTCATATTATTCTATATCTTGCTTGTTGTACCTTAATATTCTCTTGGACATTTCCTCATATATTTGGCTTTACCTCACTCTTTTTAAAGATTGTATCATATTTTATGGCATGGGCTACATAATTCACTTAACTAACTCCCCTACAAGTGAAGAACTGTGCTCTTTTCAGTGTGTTATTACAAACAATGCAGCATGGGTATTCTTGGGCATATATCATGACTCACTTATGCAAATGTTTCTGTGAGACAATTTACAGAAGAATTGCTGTGTCACAGGATATATGCATTTAAATTTTAGACAGATGTCATCAAACTGCCTTCCAAAATGGTTGCACTAATGTACACTCACTCCCTTTCTTCCCATCAGAGTATGTATCTGAGAGTGCATGCTTCCCCAATACTGGAGATTGACATGCTTAAATAATTTTCAATCTGACATTTGAAAATTTTTATATATACCCACATATTTTGTTTGTATGTCATTAATTATGGTAACTATTGATCTTTTTCCCCTCATTATGTGAACTGTCAATTCATGTCTTTTACACTGGGTTCTTGATCTTTTAAATTGATTTGCAAAATTACTGTGTGTACTAATGAAATCAGTGTACTTGTTCTGAAAAGAAAAAAAATAATGATACTCCAACTACAGATCTGAAAAATACTAAAGACTGGCTTCAAAATACAAGTACATGTTACCTACCAAGAAACAATATGGCTGTAGGAGGTTGACTTTCTGTAATCGTGTATCGTGTATTATGTGATTACAGGACATTCAAATAAATGTAAAAAAAAAACCCACAAAGAAATACAGAAGACATGTCACCGTTCACATCTTCAAGAAACCATGAATTCGCATGTAAGTTGTTTAAATTTACCCATTTCCCCTTGCACTCCTCGCTACCTTTCGACAGTCCTAGATATGCACTCCTATTCATCTGACTTGAAAACCTGACATTCTCTTTCACTCCTTACTCATGTCATAGTCAAGTCAGGTTCTGAGGCCTACTAATTTCTGTTCAGGTTCTTTGCTACAATAGCTCACTTAAGAGAATAGATTCAATGCTCCCCTGGCTTCCTGAACCCAAATACCTTCCCCATTATTACCACTACCCTCTTTCCCCCAAATGTAGGCCTGTAACACCACATATCTGCACTATTACTGCTTTAACTATAGTTGCTCTTGATGCCTGCCATCTTTGTAGATCTACTACCAATTTTAAATATTATCTCTGTATTAAACAGAAACAGCATTTCATCCTCTACTGTATTCCCCTGCTTAAAAACCCATAATAGCTATCTACCTAATATCCAATAAAGAGTTAGTAGAGGTATAACAGAAAGCAGTTAATTTTAGAAACCTGGCCTTACCTTTTACTAGGGCTGTGACATTGAATTTGTTTCCATATTCATTAAAATGAGGAATAATAAATATAAAGCTCGAGGAGCTGATGTGATGATTAAATGAGATGATTTATGTAATAGTACTTAGCATATAGAAGGTGCTCAAAAAGTAGTAGGCAAATAATGCAAATGTGAGTGAATTTCCTAAACATCAATAGAATTTGACAAGATTTTTAAATTAGAGAAAAGACCAAGTGTCCAACATAATTCATGGTATGTTGCATGCACTTTAGAATTTATGTTAAAATCTAGGCTTCTAGGAAAACATGGCAGAATGAATATATATTTACCGCCTTTCCTCTCAAAAATCATAGTAAAATCACATTAAGAGTAAAAAAAGGGCATGCCTGGCTAGCATGGCTCAGTGGTTGAACATGGGCCTATGAACCAGGAAGTCAGGGTTTGATTCCCATCAGGGCTTGATCCCCAGTAGGCGGTGTGCAGGAGGAAGCTGATCAATGATTATCTCTCATCATTGATGTTTCTATCTCTCTCCCCCTCTCCCTTCCTCTCTGAAATCAATTTTTTAAAAAAGGGCATAAAGTCATAAGGACAGAAAGAATGGGAGAAAATGACACAACAGCAGATGAGAAGTATAATCAAAATTTTAGAATCTAGAAAGTAAATGGAGGAATGGAAAATGTAACAGACAAGGGCATGCTAAAACTTAAATGTTGATGTGGGTGAAATAAACAAGCAAGCTGGTTAGAACTTCAGAACCTGGAAAGGTTCAGGAATTAGAGGCTCCCGCAAACCTGTAATGGTGGATATAAGGTGAGGAATTAAAAAAAAAAAATTTGGTTGCACACCTTTAAAAGGATCCCTCACTGTTTCCCCCTCCTCACCCCAATGACGATGTATTTCCCACTTTGGCAGAAGCTGGGTTTTATTTGAACCCTGGATGTCTGGTCTTTGGTATACCAGGCACAGCTGAGAATAGGTCGCCAGGCCGTTAGCAATGCTGGAAGACAACGGCCTTTTAGTGAGTTCTGATTAAAAAGCTCCTTTCACACCTTCAATGAAGGGAAGAACAAATGCCAGCCCTCTTTTTTTTTTTTAAAAAAGGAACTTTTACTAAAGTGTATTTTAAATTAAAATAATCTTTAGAGACAATTTTTGGTCATTCACGTTTTGAATGTCAGTTTCTTTTTCCATTAATATTCTAATGGTATTCCCCATCCTCTGCATGTGGAAATGGCTGAAGTTAGTGAGTGATATGACAGACATCTAGTCGGTGAGCAGGAGTTTGATGGCCGCATTAGTTAACCTTCAAGCCATTATTCAGTGACAGAATCTAATGAGCCAAGTAATCTCTTTCTGTATAAAAGTGTATTAAACAAATTACAGGGTCTTGGGAGCAACTCACCAGGAAAGGACCATCTCACACATGTATGAACATTTTTCTTCAAATAATAGAAAACAATTAGAATAAATTTAACATCAACTGGTATTTAATTTTTTAAAATATATTTTACTAACTGGTAAAATATATTTTACCAGTGGGAGGTGTGCAGGAGGCAGCTGATCGATGTTTCTCTCTCATCGATGTTTCTAACTCTCTATTCCTATCCCTTTCTCTACTGGGGATGTGCCCGCAACCAAGGCACATGCCCTTGACTGGAATCAAACCTGGGACCCTTCAGTCAGCAGGCCAATGCTCTATCCACTGAGCCAAACCGGTTAGGGCGGTATTTAATTTTTTAAGTTAAATTTCTTAACAAATGTAGTACTAACTTTGAAAACAAAAGAAGATTAAAACAACCACAACAAGGGTGATTGGATAGACCCACCTTTATTGCTATAATGGGGTTCCATGTAAGATTTGAAAAATCCCAAATAATCTGGTGCCTTTAATATATATATATATAAGCAGTTTCACTCTATCTTCAATGCTCGGACAATAAGAAACACCAGTCAGTGTTCAAGCTCCACCACCATTAATTCAGATTCCTCTGGAGGGGAAGCACAGCCAAGGGCAAAGGACTCAAAGGCTGGAATGGAAGTGCCATGACAATAGAGGTTTTTTGCTTTTATTTTGTTCACTGACTTATTTCCAGCCCCTAGAACAGGACTCAGTGCTTAATAAACACTGAAAAATAAAAGGCTGTCCTAAAAGGTCCTTATGGTCCTCCCAAAGTTGAGAACAATCAATACAAAGAACAACTGGCAAGGTCGGTGGTGTTCCACTAAACAACAAACCCTCCTTTCTCCTTGAAGGCCAGATTTCCAACAGCTCCTTATAATTTAGAACTGGTCCTTTAGCACACTTTATGAAAAAGGAACAGAATTTTCACTTCTCTAGACTGGGAGAGACAGCCCCAATCTATCAGAATGTCACTAGAATCTACATGGAGGTGTGTGGTGGGCACTGCCTGTGACCACTCACAGTTTACCCAATCACTAGAGAGGGCAGGGACATTCTGACCAACACTGGGGTCACTGTAATATTCTAATGTAGAAATAAACCCCAGTGCTTCTCACTGCAAATCTAGTGAGAAGAGTGGCCTTATTTTACATCTTTTGCAAGTCTTTTTAATGTCTGGGTTAAGGAAGACAGCTGGATTCTCCTATCTCATCTCTGCATGCAGTTGAACACCATGTGGCCTTTGGAAAACTCCTCTGTATACCTGTAACAGGTAATGTATTAGTGTTGTTATGAAAATAGTTTTGAATCCTGAAAGAGTCTCGGGGGCCTCTGGACCACCCTGCAAGACACTGCCGTAAAAGATATGTACACCAAGAATCACAACTTTGACGAACATTCAGAAGCGATTTTCAAATAAGGGAATAAAGTTAAAAAAGATGAAGAGAGTTTAAAAAAATGGGGGGGGGGATATATAATACTGTCAACAATAAAGATAAATTTAAAAAAACAAACACCACAAAACATAAAATT
>NW_005872245.1:0-6421 GCF_000147115.1 Myotis lucifugus
CCCCGCAGTCAATTGCTATCTTGCAATTTTTGATCTACTGAATTCTGTGGCGTGACTGTAGAATTTCTATGATAAAAAATTGGGATATACCCAATTTACAGCTGTAGATATATACTTTTATCTCTGAAGGTCCTTTGATGCAATTGTGTAAAATACTATATTAAGAATTGACAGGCCCAGCGAGCATGATTCAATGGTTGAGCATTGACCTATGAACCAGGAGGTCATGGTTTGATTCCTGATCAGGGCACATGCCCAAGTTGGGGGTTTGATCTCCAATAGGGGTCATATAGGAGGCAGCCCATCAATGATTCTCTCTCTTCACTGATGCTTCTATCTCTCTCTCCCTTCCTCTCTGAAATCAATAGAAATATATATATATTTTAAAAAGAATTGTCACAAATATTGAAAGATTATATAATGTAAAAAACATGCATCGATGCCATTGAAAATGAAACAAAGTGGTCCCCTCCTTTTCCATTTACATTTAACCATCTTCTCCACAAACTTGTTCAATAAGTAGTTCATGAAACAAATAAACAAACAAATAAACAAAAACTACTGATAACAAGGGTGGATACAAGGTAGCCCAGTAATGGTGGAAATTTAATAATCCAAAATTATAATGGCTTTGGTTATAGTGTAGGTGGAGATATTTGACTGGACTATGAATATATTTTCATGGTATAAACAACAACGTTTTCTGAATGATTGGACACCAAGTGTAAAAGCAATTGCAGAATTGTGAATTTTGCTCAATGAGAGAAATCTGGTTCAGTACCTGAGAGAATGGAGTAGCCATCAATTGCAGCAGGAAAAATGGTGGGCAAAGCATATTTGGCAGCTTTCAGGGCTGTTTTCTTGCATATGTTGACTTTGAGGTGCTTATTATGTGTCCACATCAGATGCCAACTGGAGAGTTCCACATTCAAGTCTGGAATTCGAGGGAGAACTCCTCTTTGAAGACATACGTTTGGGAATCCATAGTGTGTGGATGGCCATTAAAGCCGTGAATTTTAATGCTATTGCAAAGGGCTGAAAACTGCTAGAACAGAGATAAGGACTGGGGACCAAGCTAGAAGCCCTCCTGTGTTTGGAGGTTGGAGAGATAAGGAAGATGCAACAAAGGAGACTGAAATAGTATCCAGAATAATATATGATGCTAAAAGACAAGTAAGAACGTGTTTCAGTTAAATAGTAAACTGAGTCAAGGTTGTTGACAATTTAAGTAAGAGAAGGATAAAAACATTAAACCTTGAACTTATAAGTACCACGCTCTAACCGATTGCGCCACTGGAGCTCCTAAACCTTGAACTTATGATAGAGAACCTTGATAACTCTTCATGAGTAGTTGAATGTTGCTATAAAAGAGAAGAAAAAAATATGAGGTTGTTGCCAGTGCAGGATGCAGGGTCTAGAGAGGTTTGATTTCTTTAAGATTGGGGAATGCAAAGGTATTGAATGTTATTGAAAATGAATTAATCAAAAGGGGAAATTACGTATGATACAGGGAGAGATGGGAGAATTACTAGAGTTATGTTCTAAAGAAGGCAAGAGTGGTTGGTGCTAACAGAAGTTGAAGTGTTGGCCTTGATTAGGTGCAAATACAACAGAACATATTTCTCTTAAAAACAAATAGAAAATAATCAGTGGGAAACATCATGCTAATTAAATTGCTCAATCACATAACTTTCCAGGAAACACAGCCTGAACTAAACAGACTCACAGAAAAGTTCTTCCAAGCATTTAAGAATTGTTAACTTCAAGATTAAAGGTTGATTTTAGAAAATATAAGGGAAGGAATACCCTCTATCTCATGTTCTCAGGTCCACACAGCCCGGATGCCTATAGTATAGAAATTTAGCAGAAGAAAGGAAAATCACAGGTACGCTTACTCTTACAAAATTATTAACAAAGTTTTACAAACCTACATCTAACCAAGAATGTAAACGGATACTGCATTCAGTTTTGCTTCAGAAATGCAAGGTTGATTTTTGTTCTATGTAACCTCATTTAGTCCCACACTTGTTTAAATCCTTAATTGAGTGTTAATTTCTCAATGATTCCCCTTGCCCTATTGTGTAAAATTGCAACATTTTGCCCTTTCCACAACCCCTATCACAATCTCTCAAACAACCTTTTTTGTATGGTATCAGATTAGTCCACTGGGAGGTAGACATGTAGACAGAGATAAACATGCAGGGGTATGCTGAGGAGTTCTCAGGTGAGTCCATGTGGAAGAAGAGGAGCAGTGTAGGACTAGGCAGAGAGAAAGTGAAATGCAATGGAGTTCCAATGTCAAACTCCCCTGACTCTGCAGGAAGTTCTATAGCTGGAATGTTGCTTCTGAGTTGTTCTAAATTGGAGCAAGAAGTCCAGGTCTTAACACCTGCACCGATCAGTCATTATGTGCAGCCCTGCCAGGGGGGAGTGACCTTAGGTGCGGCATTGGTTCTCTTCTGAGAGGTTGATGCAAAGAGGGGCTGACCATGAAAGGCTGTCTGCCGGCAGCTCTGGTGATCACTGCTTCTTCACTAAAGAGTCGAGAGGTGTCATATCACAGTGTCCCGCATTTACCTCTGTCATAGATCACCCGTTTTTCAGAAATGCATACTCCTGGAGCACTGGGATTTCTCTTTTTGTGCACAGTTTCATCAGCAGCACCTAATATAGGGCCTGGCAACAGTGTGTTCTCAATATTTGTTGAATGAATGAATAAATGTGTGCTTTAGAATCTTAAATTATGATTCAACACATTTACTGAGTAAAGACCTAAACACACGATTATTTTCTTTTCTTTTTTTTTTAGATTTAATGAACAACATTGAGTTGCTCCCTTTTTTTTTATCATATATCTTTATTGATTTCAGAGAGGAAGGAAGAGGGAAAGAGAGCTAGAAACATCAATGATGAGAGAGAATCATTGATTGGCTGCCTCCTGCACGTCCCCTACTGGGGATCAAGCCCGCAACCCAGGCATGTGCCCTTGACTGGAATCGAACCCAGGACCCTTCAGTCTACAGGCTGATGTTCTATCCACTGAACCAAAGCAGCCAGGGCCAATTATTTTCAATAGATGAAAAAAAACCAATGCAACATCCTTCCATGATGATAAAAACAGTGATGTAAGAATAAAAGAAAATACCTTAGCTCCAAAAAAAGGTATTTCAGAAATAAACTATAGTAAATGAAATAGTTAATGGTCAAAGACTAAAAGTATTCTTTTAAAAATCAATAACAATTTATAAAAGTTGCTAATACTGCTTCTATATAAGCAACACAGTTCAGGTTTGAGTCATTGAGAAAAAAATGAACCATTGACAGGTAATATTAGCACCTAGGTGGAGAATGCAAAGAACTATAAATAATTTATTAGAAAGAACAAGAGAATGTTCTTGTTCAAAATACTATACAGATACTAATTGCATAGCTTTACAAAGCAAAATTTATTTAGAAAGTGTAATTTCTAAAAGAACTTTTTTTTTCCTAATGGAGTTTTTAATATAATTTGATAAGCTGATTCCAGTGTTTCTTAAAATTATAATAAAGATAGCAGGTATAAACATCTACCTAAAAATATAAGATAATTAAAACATTATGTCATTGGCACAGGAGAAGACTAACAAATCAGTGGAACAGTACAGAATCTGGGGGGGAGGGGGGAATGACATTGAGCCAAATTTAATATATGATAAATGCAGCATTTACAATCAGAGGGAAAATGATGAATTGTTCAGTATATTAGAGAGAGGGGACAAAAAGAGCATTGCAAAGGCACTCAGGTGAGAGAGCATGCATGGTGCATCCCCTGGAGCAAGAACTTCCCATGACTGGAGAGGAGGAGTAGGGGCAGTAGAGAGAGATGATGTTAAGGAGCTAAGCAAGGGTCTTTGTGTGGCCTTCGGAAGCATTTGGACCTTTTATACAAGTACATTATTGATCCCCAGATTAGTAACAAAATTTTCATTTATTTTCTTCTATGTTCTTTTACAGTTTCTTTTTATTGCATTTAGAGCTTTAATTTATCTGGAATTAATACCCATTCATTATATGAGATAAGGATACATCCTTTAATTTTTTCCCAACTAAATAGCCAATTATCCCAACTTCATTCATTGAATCACCTTCACTGATATTAAATGCTGCTTTAAATGTTATCATATATAAAATTACTTTTCTGAGTTTGTTTCTTTTTTTAAAAAAATTTGTTTTATTGCTTAAAGTATTACAAAGAATATTAAATATGTCTCCCTTTTTTTTTTTTACCCCCTTGACATTCCCCTGGCCTCCCCTACCCCCCAGTGTCTTGTGTCCATTGGTTATGCTTATATGCATGCATACAAGTCCTTCAGTTGATCTCTTACCACCACCACCACCCCCGCCCCCCAACCCTCCCTGGCCTTCCCGCTGTAGTTTGACAGTCTGTTCAATGCTTAAAAGACACTTTTTTTTTTAAAATATATATTTTATTGATTCCTCACAGAGAGGAAGGGAGAGAGATAGAGAGCCAGAAACATCGATGAGAGAGAAACATCGATCAGCTGCCTCCTGCACATCTCCCAATGGGGATGTGCCCGCAACCCAGGTACATGCCCCTGACCGGAATCGAACCTGGGACCTCTCAGTCCGCAGGCCGATGCTCTATCCACTGAGCCAAACCGGTCTTGGCGACACTTTTAATAAAAAGTTAAATAAATACCTGGAAAGGAGTCTAAGAAAAGATATGAAAGTACATTGTGGAAAAATTGATAATATTTTACTGCAAAACACAAAAATGGAAAGATTTTTTTTTTTTTTTTTTTTTAGTGATTTTTTTTTTTCGCTTAAAGTATTACAAAGGGTATTACATAAGTGTCCTTTTTTTCCCCCCCGCCCTTGACAAACCCCTACCCTCCCTTACCCCCCAGTGTCTTATGTCCATTAGTTATGCTTATATGCATGCATACAAGTCCTTCGGTTGATCTCTTACTCCCCTCCCTCCTGCCCCCCAACTCTCTCTGGCCTTCCCACTGCAGTTTGGCAATCAGTTTGAGGCAGCTCTGCCTCTGTATCTATTATTGTTCAAAAGTTTGTAATGGTCTTTATTATCCATGAATGAGTGAGATCATGTGGTATTTTTCCTTCATTGACTGGCTTGTTTCACTTAGCATAATGCTCTCCAGTTCCATCCATGATGTTGCAAATGGTAGGAGTTCCTTCTTTTTAACAGCAGCATAGTATTCCATCGTGTAGATGTACCACAGTTTTCTAATCCATTCATCTACTGATGGGCACTTAGGCTGTTTCCAGATCTTAGCTATGGTGAATTGTGCTGCTACGAACATCTGGTTACATATATCCTTTCTGATAGGTGTTTCTGGTTTCTTGGGATATATTCCTAGTAGTGGGATCACAGGGTCAAATGGGAGTTCCATTTCCAATTTTTTGAGGAACCTCCATACTGCCTTCCATAGTGGCTGCACCAGTCTGCATTCCCACCAGCAGTGCACAAGTGTTCCTTTTTCTCCACATCCTCTCCAGCACTTGTCGTTTGTTGATTTGTTGATGATGGCCATTCTGACAGGTGTGAGATGGTACCTCATTGTTGTTTTGATTTGCATCTCTCGGATGATTAGTGACTTTGAGCATGTTTTCATATGCCTCTTGGCTTTCTGAATGACCTCTTTTGAAAGGTGTCTATTTAGATCCTTTGCCCATTTTTTGATTGGATTGTTTATCTTCTTTTTGTTAAGTTGTATGAGTTCCCTATAAATTTTGGAGATTAAGCCCTTATCAGATATGACGTTGGCAAATATGTTTTCCCAAGAGGTGGGTTTTCTTGTTTTGTTGATGGTTTCTTTTGCTGTGCAGAAGCTTTTTATTTTGATGTAGTCCCATTTGTTCAGTTTCTCTTTAGTTTCAACTGCCCTAGGAGCTGTATCAGTGAAGAAATTGTTTTGGCATAAGTCTGAGATTTTGTTGCCTTTGTATTCTTCTAGAATTTTTATGGGTTCCTGTCGTACATTTAAGTCCTTTATCCATTTTGAGTTTATTCTTGTGTATGGTGTAAGTTGGTGGTCTAGTTTCATTTTCTTGCATATATCTGTCCGATTTTCCCAACACCATTTATTGCAGAGACTATCTTTAGCCCAATGAAAGTTACGGCTGCCTTTGCAAAAATTAATGGGCCTTAAGGTTTGCGTGAATTTCGGGTAATCTGGAGATTGCCAGGGATCTAGGACTAACATGTGCAGACCGGGTTGTTTTTAGAAAAATATTTTAATTTAGATTGGGACTAAAATATATAAACAGCATAAGGTTAAGAACGATAATCCAGTATTCAGGCAGAAAAATACCGAAAAGTGTATTAACTGTAATGCTAAATTATGATAGAGTGTGATGGCGAACTATTCTTGTTGTAGTGAAGCAGAGATACCCACGA
>NW_005872245.1:6521-25934 GCF_000147115.1 Myotis lucifugus
TCTGGCATTGAGATCCCACCTACTTTGTTCTTTCTCAGGATCGCTGCAGCTATTCGGGGTCTTTTTTATTCCAGATGAATTTTGGAGAGTTCGTTCTAGATCTTTGAAGAAGGCCATTGGTATTTTAATGGGAAGTGCGTTGAATTTATAGATTGCTTTGGGTAGTATGGACATTTTAATGATGTTGATTCTACCAATCCAAGAACATGGTATGTTCTTCCATCTGTTTATGTCTTCCTCTATCTCTTTTTTCAACGTCCTGTAGTTTTCTGAGTAGAGGTCTTTAACCTCTTTAGTTAAGTTTATTCCTAGGTATCTTAATTTTTTTGGTGCGATGGTAAATGGGATTGTTTTTCTAATCTCTCTTTCTGAAAGTTCACTATTGGTGTATAGAAATGCCTCAGATTTCTTGGGGTTAATTTTGTATCCTGCTACATTGCCAAATTCATGTATTAAGTCTAGTAGCTTTTTGATGGAGTCTCTAGGGTTTTGTATGTATAATATCATGTCATCTGCAAATAAGGACAGTTTTACTTCCTCTTTTCCAATTTGGATGCCTTTTATTTCTTCTTCTTGCCTAATTGCAATGGCTAATACTTCCAGTACTATGTTGAACAGGAGTGGTGAGAGTGGGCATCCCTGTCTTGTTCCTGTTCTTAGGGGAAATGGTGTTAGTTTTTGACCATTGAGTATGATGTTGGCTGTGGGCTTGTCATATATGGCTTTTATTATGTTGAGGTATGATCCTTCTATTCCCACCTTTCTGAGAGTTTTTATCAAAAATGGAAAGAATATTTTTAAATGAAATAGATATACACAATATCATAGAGATGTTAATTTTCCCCAATAGCTTTTTAAATTTAAGACAAATCCTAGAATTTTATTGTATTGGAGAAGCTGATTTTGAACTTTATATAAAAGAGCAATAGAGAAAGATTATTCTACTTGATGGCAAATAACAAAGTGAAGCATTTGCTTTACCAAATAGTAGATAATATGGAGCTATAGTGAGTAAAATGCTTTGGTTCTGGAACATACAGAACAATAGTACCAAGTAACACCTCATCTATATGAAAATTTAACTGAGGCCAAAGGAGGCATTGGACATTTGTTTTTTCATGAGAATGTGCCCTGTGATCCAGCATTCCTATTGATGTGTATAGATCCAAAAGGATTGAAATTGGGATCTCATAGAGCTCACCTGTGTTCATGGCAGCATTAGTCACAATAGCCAAGTTATAGAAACAACTTGAATGACCATGTCCAGCAACACATGAATGGATAAAGAATATTTGAGATATGTATAGATATCTCCATATCCAATGAAATATTATTCAGCTATAAGACATAAGGAAATCCTGCTGTTTGCAACAATTGGGATGAAACTCAAAAGCATCATGCTAACTGAAATAAGTCAGACTGTATAATATCATTTCTATGTGGAATCTAGACACAGAATAGAATGTGGGTTACCAGGGTATGGAAGGTGGGAGAAATGGGCAGATGTTAGCCAAAGGGTACAGACTTCCAATTATAAGGTTAAGTTCTGAGGCTATAATGTACAGCATGATGATTATAACTAATAAGGCTGTGTTCTATACTTGAATATTGCTAAGAGAGTAGATCTTAAATGTTCTCATCACAAAGAGAAATGGTAAAATGGTAATTAGGTAACAGGATGGAGGTTTTAGCTAATGCTATGGTGATAATCATTTCTCAATACATAAATGTATCAAATCAACACATTATACACTGAATCTTATATGTTATAAACAATGATATCATAAAAAATCTGGAAAAACTGATTAAATACTGGAAATCAAATATTGGCTGCATCAATTCAATTTCCACTGCCATGTTACATTGCCTTCTCCTTTTCTCTGTGTAATTTTTGTTAGGTCTATTTTATAAGCATATGTATGATTATATTAAGGGTCTACCCATATAATCTGAGATAAAGTCATCTTCTACAAATACCCCAAGTCCAACTAAGTAGCATTCCCCCAATATATCATATAATTTTAATGCATTAGGAAAAACAGAAAGTGGGCATACTTTTCAGGGCCACTATTTCACCCACTACAGAGATATATTCTGGTTGACTCCATGGGAAATCTATAATTATCTGACTCCAAGAAGAAAAAGAGTTCTTTCTCAGGCATCAGGTACCCTTATGACGTCTCCATCTGGCGACACTACCTGGTGATTCTGAGGACAAGACAACACCTGGCAGATTGAATGAGTCCTTACAATCCAGTTCCTATGCATTTCTTACCTGTAAAGTCCTCATGGAAGCTAACTCTCTTTATTGCTTGGGCACATTAGAGTGAAAGGTTCTTTTATTATTAGAAATGAAGACTTCCTCACTGATAAAGTTCAAATACCTCACGATCTTTTCAAACCACTGACATAATCTAATTATGCAGATTTCATAGATAATGAAACAGTATAGTAGCTGATAATGTTTCTCAAAAGAATATAGTATACCAGCAAATGATCAATTTTATTACCAAATAGGTATATAAAAGTTTAGTTTTCTTAGTCTACTATAGGCCTAATTCCAGGGTGCAATTAACATGACCCTTCCATGGAACAATTGGAAGCTATCCTCTAGGTATCACCACAGCCTTGTTCCAATACTTTCCACCTGTGAGAGTGATAAAAAAAATCTCTAAAACTAGAACCCTTGCCTCAGGCTTTGCTTCTATAGACCCTAAGCTAAGAAATTAAGTTTAGAAGATTAAAATTGTGTCAAGTGCCATAGAGCCAGGAAAAAATTAAAGTCAGGTTTCAACCTCAAGTTAAAATTAACTTGGTCATTATGTTGTCTAGCCATCTTACAAGAATGGTGATGGAAAAATTAAACACTGTGACTCAACCAGGATTTCTTTCACGTTCCCTCATTCTAGAAACCCTTGCCCAAAGTAAATGGCACAAATTCAGAAAAGAAGGTATCCTACCAACAAGTTTCTTCAAGGCTTGTTTCATGTCCCTGTTCCTCAGGCTATAGATAAAGGGATTCATCATTTGAGGAAATACAATGTACATCATGGAAGCCACTGCAGTCTTCCTGGATGACTCAGCAATCGCAAAACTAATATACACACCAAAAATAGTTCCATAGAACAAGGAGACAACTGAGAGGTGAGACCCGCAAGTGGAAAAAACTTTAAGCTTTCCCCCCAGTGATGGGATTCTCAATACAGAAGAGACAATTTGACTATAAGAGAAAATGATTCCACACAGAGGAATACCACCAAACAGGCTTATAAGGACATATAACAGAAGGTTATTGATGAGGGTGTCAGAACATGCGAGCTTCAGGACCTGAGCAAGCTCACAGAAGAAGTGAGGGATTTCCAGATCCTTGCAGAAAGACAACCGCAACACCATCAGACTGTGGAGCAAGGCAGCCACTGTACTAAGGAACAGTGGAAGTACAATGAGCAGAATACAGAGATGGGCATTCATGATAACTGTGTACCTCAAGGGGTGACAAATGGCCACATAGCGGTCATAGGCCATTGCTGCAAGGAGAAAATTCTCAAATCCATTCAGAACCAGGGCAAAGCCAATCTGGGCAAGGCAGCCTATATAAGTGATGCTCTGATTCTGTGCTTGGATGTTCACCAGCATCTTTGGGATGGTGACTGTGATTACGCCGATGTCAGTAAAGGACAGGTTGGAGAGGAAAAAGTACATGGGTGTGTGCAGGTGGGAGTCGGAGATGACAGCCAGGATGATGAGCAGGTTTCCCAGAACAGTGGCCAGGTAGATGGACAGGAACAGGTAGAAGAGGAGGGACTGCAATTCCGGATCATCTGTCAATCCCAGCAGTAGGAATTCTGAAACGTCTGTTTGGTTTCCAGGTAACATGTTGTTCATGAACCTGATGGAACAGATGGGAGAAAATAAAATAAACTGAATGGTCCCCAGGAGTCTAACAGTAACATCCAATGGCAACTTGATAGAAACGTAAATTCTTGGTACTACTTACTGCATTAAACTCCTGGAGTGATGATCTATGTTTTAACAAGCCCTCCAGATGAATTTCATATTTGCTAAAGTTTGAAAACTAGGAATTAAACAACAAGAAGAAAACCGTTGTTTAGATGGTGAGCCTTAAGGGAATACTCAGATCTTTCCCTCTGTTGATTTCTCCTGTCATCATTCTCTCTCACTCTTCCTCTTCCCTTCACTCCCTTTCTTGGCCCAAATATTTGATCACTAGCTCTGTTTATAACCTAGCGTCAAGTGCTGAGACTGAAACAAAGAAAAGACATGGCATTTCCTTCAGAAATATTCCTTCACCTTCAAACAGAAAGATGAGAATGTGCTGGGGTCCAACCCCAATGGGTCCAGGGATCCCCAAAGGTGTGGATGGAGTCGGCGAAGAATGAATGACATGGAAACTGGTTTCAGTTCATCAGCATAGCGAGGTTCTCCCTCCAGGATCTCTAGCGAAGTTCTGGTTAGGAACTCCAACCAAGTTCTGGTCAGGATCTCCAACCAAGTTCTGGTGTCATGTTCTCTTGCTAGGTTCTCCAGCCAGGTTCTCCAGGTTCTCCAGCCAGGTTCAGTCACCAGGTTCTTTAGCCAGGTTCTATCCAGGTTCTTTTGCCATGTTCTGTCTAGGTTCTCCAGTGAAGTTCTGTAGCCAGGTTCTGTCCAGGATCTTTTGCCATGTTCTCTGGCTAGGTTCTGGTTAGGATCTGATGAGGTTCTGATGAGGATCTGATGAGGAGCTGATGAGGAGCTGATGAGGAGCTGATGTGGATCTGATGTTTATTGTCTTGTTACATCCATATTTATACCAGCCGATTTTAATCCTGTCAATTTCTATTACAAAGGTTAAGGCGTTTCTTATCTCCATTCCAGGGAGTAAAGATTATGTAGCTTAACTACCCGCCTGGCACTTAATTAAGGGGTTGTATCCCCTCCCTAACCTCAGGGAAAAATCCCCACCTGGGGAAACAACCTTTCTCAGAGAGGTGACCTTGGTTAAAACACATGGCGCCAAGAAGGGGAGCAAACATATTAAGAACAGTATGCCATATATGCCAGGTCCCTTGAAACAGCAAGGATGGACTGGCTCCCGGCAAGAATGAAGTTATTCAATACCTCTTGCAGAGCATATGGTCCCCAATCATCTGAAGGGTTTGTCAAATTATCGATGAGTTAGATCATACTGTCACTCTATTTTCCACGGGGAAACTTAGGAAAGGTGAGACTGTATCATGGACACAAGTATACAGCGGGAGGAAAAGACAAAGTTGAGTACATGTTGTCTGACACTGAGTTGACTGTCTGACTGATCATCACTGTTAATGCCTCTGGGTAATAGAGAATTAGAATTCTTAAACCATCACTCAGATTTCATAATTTTCCTTTAAAATTTTTATATATTTATCTTGAAAAGAGCCTCAATTCCCCCATCCCCTAAGGCATGTTCACTTCTGGCCATTGAGTAGTGTGAGTAGTGTGTCAGGTAATGGCATCCATCCAAGTCCACGCTCTGCACCTGAGCTTAGATTTTAAAATGTTGCCTATAAGCATACAGTTCATAAGATTCCCCCATGGATACGCTACTCATCTGCATTATGAATTTTGTCTAAGAGAAGCTGCACAGCCATGCTGATCACATTCTCTATCTCATCCTAAGGGATTTCTTCCCCTAAGGTGCCAAGTGGTATATTATGTAGAAAAAAAAATAGCTAATTTAGACAAGGAATGAAATGCATAGGCTCTTCATAAAACAGACAGAAATAGCAACAAGTGTTTTGGTCCTTGAAGGCAGAGATTTGCAAGATAATGCAGATTTATAAGAAACTTATAAAATAATCAGGTGTCCTAACAGGTTTGTCTCTCTGAAGCAGTGGTCCTCCCTCTCCTGGCAAAGACAGAAGTGCCTGTGACAGCCTCCATTATGTGGTGTATCTTTTAGACTCAAGCACTTCAAATGTAATCCAAACCAGTGCTTGCTTTGTGAATGAAGAAATTTGTTCCACTGTATAGGAGGTGTAGGTGCCCTCATTTGTCTAGCAGTGATGGCGAACCTTTTGAGCTCAGCGTGTCAGCGTTTTGAAAAACCCTAACTTAACTCTGGTGCCGTGTCACATATAGAAATTTTTTGATATCTGCAACCACAGTAAAACAAAGACTTATATTTTTGATATTTATTTTATATATTTAAATGCCATTTAATAAAGAAAAATCAACCAAGAAAATGAGTTTGCGTGTCACCTCTGACACGCGTGTCATAGGTTCGCCATCACTCTAGTGGGAAGTTTCATGAAGCTCGTGAGCTGCTGAGGTGATGAGCATTGGGCAGAGGGCAGCAGCCAGCGCAGCACTTTGTCCATAGGACCCTTGCACTGACTCCTCCTGTTTTGTGTGTGTGGCCTTTTTTGTCCATGAACAACAGCACCTGGCATGTGTTATTCCTCAGAAGGAAGCAATGGGTGGGCAAGCTAAGGAGAGATAATAGAAAGAGAGAATAGCTTTAGTATGGAAACTGCAAATTTCAGGTGCGAGTTTCTGAGAGGAAACTCCATCTCATAACACTTCCTGTGTGAACAGGGATGAAGTAAACATGAATGATATCAATATTCATTTGGCATGAACATATGATGAAATGTGTAGCAAATGAAATGAGTTAAATAATAAAGTGAATAGATAAGAAAAACCTATATAAATAAGAAAAACCTATATAAGAAAAGATGTGGCATGATGAAAAGTGTACAGCATGAGAATATTGAAAATATTCATTGAACATTCCTCAGGTAGTAATACATAACAAAAATAAATATACACACATTTAAAAGACATAACTTATTAAAGAACAACAAAATAAAGAGATAACAAAGTACTAGGTACACACATTATCCTCTTTGAAGGTGAATTTATTGCAATGAATAATACAGGTATGTGTGAAGCCCCCCATCATGAATGTGCACAATCTTGATTGTTTTCCTTCCCCAGGGTAGCCACCACACGAACTTCAGACACATGATTCCCCTACCATTTCTATTAGAATTAGTATTATTGTTCCATAAATAAATGCATTCTTTTACATTTAAATAGCTATCATAAGCAGAACCATATGGTACATGTCATTTACAATTGGTATTCTTATGTAATTTAATTTTGACTAACAGTGATATGTTTTGTCCCACTTTATTAATTTTAATTACCTGATGGTATTATACTATATTGTTACATCACAACCTATTTCTCTGTTCTCTGATTGTATTATGGTTAGTGCCTTTTATCCTTTATGTGTTTGTAAAGACACAGATAAAAGTACATGGGGATACCAGCACATTCAATATGGTGTTGTGTATAAAAAGGCAAGAACAGAAAAGAAGGGTAATGTAAAGGGGTACCTTCTGTATGAATATTTTTTTAACTTTATAAAAAATCTGAAGCAGAATGCCAACATTTGTTAACTCTGGAATCAGTTAAAGAATGGTCATGCAGTTTTTCATTTATTGTACTATGGAGAGAAACAGGTGTACTGGGAAGGCAGCCAGCTGAATCTCTGCTTCCCCTTTCTCCCCTGCTGAATCTCTGTTTCCCCTCTCTCCCCTGCGTTTTCACAGCCCAGCTACAGAGATGATACACTCTTCTGTGCATGGTGTACCGTACCCCAGGAATGGAAATCAAAGGAAAAGTGCCCATTCCCTGGGACCACCACATGCATTCAGGTAAGTGTCAGAAAGGTTGCAGCAGTCACAGTGTGAGAAGGGGCAGGTTTCTGCTCAGGAGAAAAACGAGTTCTGTCATTTTCAGACAGGTAAGGAGAATGGCAGGTTGAGAATGAGAGGACTATCTGTACAAACATACATGAGAACCTGTCAACAAGAAAACAGTTAGGCAGAATCCCTGGAACACTGGGTTCTGATTACAATGTGCATATACTCCCCTCAATGCCTCCTCGCATTAACTAAGGGATCTTAAGTTACCTGAATGGCATCATTGTGGATTGATGCTTGATGTGTCACCTGGATATTTAAGATGGAAGATTTGTCCATAGGAAGGGCAGAGTGACCAAAGGTGGCAATGGGCTCCTGGTGAAGAAGGGTCTGGAAGGAGCCTCAGGTGTGCTGCTCACTGACTAGGCCAGGGTGGTTGAGTGAGGTTGTGGCAGGCTGACTTTCTACAGTCTCTGTATCCCTGGGGATCAATATCCAAAGGTCTTTAGACAAATTTTAGCGTCATTCTGATCCCTGAGAATTGCAAATCCTTTAAGACCAGTACAAGAAGAGAGAGAAATTCCTTGATGGCTAATCCTTGACTCTGTTGGGCTAGGTGTTTGCCACCCAGTTCTCTCCACTTGTTCACACTCACCTCCATGACATATACCTTGGGCACATGAACATACACTCCTTTGCTAAGAAATTCTACACTTTTACAAAAGTTATAAACAAAGGTATCTCTAATTAATTTCTAATTAATGATACTAGGAAGCCTGATTCCAATTTGAAGTGGGAAAACATAGTTTGTGTATTGGCCATAAATATTTACAAATATAGTTAAGATATTATAAAATGAAACATCTAGAGGTATTTTATCTTTAGAGTCATTGACTGTTTCCTTTTCCAATGTCCACACAATAGATTCAACGCATATTTTGCTTCACCTTTGAGGCCTTTTGGTTGAATTATGGTTGTTCACTTTAAATTATATTATGATAATGCAATGTCACTGAACGGCAGTGGTGTGCAATTTTGTCCATAAGTCAGGGGAAGACAAATATTGCTGATCTCAGTTACATGTGGACTCTGAAAAAGTCCAACTCATAAAGGAGAGTAGTATGGTGGTTACCAGAGCCCGAGTAAAGGGGGGTATGGAGAGATGTTGGCTCAAAGGTCCAAACTTTCAGTTATAAGATCAGTAAGTTCTGGGAATCTATGTACAACATGGCTATTGTAGTTAACAATATTGTATTTTGTAGTAGAAAGTTTCTTACCTGCCGAAACCGGTTTGGCTCAATGGATAGAGCGTCGGCCTGCGGACTGAAAGGTCCCAGGTTCGATTCCGGTCAAGGGCATGTACCTGGGTTGCGGGCACATCCCCAATAGGAGATGTGCAGGAGGCAGCTGATCGATGTTTCTCTCTCATCGATGTTTCTAACTCTCTATCTCTCTCCCTTCCTCTCTGTAAAAAATCAATAAAATATATTTAAAAAAAAAAAAAAGTTTCTTACCTGATAAAACATTCCATTTTATACCTTAAATGCAAACAATGCTATATGCCAATTATATCTCAATGAAGATGAAGGGGGAAAAAAAGATTACCAACACCCTACAGTATCTGCAATACTTTATCCCAATAATGTTCTGCTTCTCCCCCAAGAAGAATTCAATATTCTGATTTTTCAAGTCAGCATTTTCTGGATTTTCTTCATAATTTTTATAACTTACCTAAAAATGAAAAAAATATATAGCTTAAGTTTTCAAGGTTTTGACCATTTAAAAATTGAATTAAAAGGTACATGTTCTCTTTGGTCTTACTTCTTTCATGCAGCAAAATGCTCACAACTTAAAATTTTTTAAAAAGCAGAGGGAAATCTGACTACTGGAAAGAAGATGATATGATGATGAAAGTAGAGATCAGTGTGATTGCTTTGAATATGGAGGGAGGACCACAGGCCAGAATATAGGTGGTCCAGTAGCAGCTGAAAAAGGCAAAGGGGGGGCCTTACCCAGAGTGGGAATTGTTGGGGGGGGTGTAAATTGGAGGAAAAGGAGACATATGTAAAACTTAAGACAATAAAAAAGAAAAGAAAGGCAAAGGGAGAGATTCTCTCCCAGGAGACTCCAGGAGGAACCAACCCTGCCAACTCCTTGCTCAGTGAAATTGATTTCAGACTTCTGACTTCCACACTGTAAGGGAATAAATTTGTGTTGTTAAAAACACACACAGAGATAAGCTTATAGTAGATTAGAATGGGCCCTGAACCCAAATGACTGGTGTCCTTAATACAAGTCGTTCTAGCATTGTTTTGTGTCTGAACTGAGCAATAAAATCAAGGAAATATGCATGGGTAGTCTAGGCCATATGTGAAAGCATTTCATTGCAAGTTGATTTACTCTGCTGTACTTCTTGTTAAACTGGGAGAAAAATTCAGAATTTTAATTCTTGAGTCACTTATTTTGGTGGCTTATTGATGTATAGGTTATTTTTGTTTTTTAACATTGTGGTAAAATACAAAAAATATGTAATTTATCATTTGAACAATTGTAAGTGTACAGTTCAGTGGCATTAAGTACATTTACAATGTTCTACAATCATCACCACCATCCATATATAAAACTCATCTCACCAAACCTGTTAAAAAAAATCTCCTCTTTCTCTTGTCCCCAGACTCTGGTAACCTTATTTTAATTTCTTAGACTATGAATTTGACTAATCTAGGAACCTCATGTCAGTAGAATCAAGCATTATTTGTTCTTTTGTGACTGTCTTATTTCACTTATTATAATGTCTTCTAGGTTTGTCCATGTTGTAACATGCATCAAAATTTATTTTCTTTTTTAAGGCTGAATAATGTCCCATGGTATGTATATACCTTTATTTATTTATTTACTTACTTACTTATTTTTTATTGCCTGGTCAGTACGTTTATTGTTGTCTCATTCTGAAAAATCTTCATAGAAAATTGTGGTTTGGTTTATTAGTTCTCAGCAGCTCATTCCTGAGCTCTGCAGACACTTGCCTTCTTCTGAGATACCTGATCTTTCTTCTGGGCAAGAGATATTTGAGGACGGTTTCAGTCTTCTGTTTAACTTCTTTCTCATAGACTGGGTTCTCTTGTATAGCAACATAAACTTTCTTATATATCTCCTCCATTATGTCTGGAGTTACATTGTTCTTTAGCATTGAGAGACTTGTTTCTTATAAGCATCTTCATTTCCTTCTATTAGATAACACATATCCAAAGGGTTGTCTTGGCAGGCACCAGAACTCACTGGGGTGAATCACACTCTGTGGGGTCAGCCCCTGCACAGCAGCTCATAAGCTGTGGTCATCAACAATCTTCAAAGCCATTTAGCCTGAGTGTCCATCCCACCCACTGACAGCAATCAAGTCTTAACTGCAACAGGAGGATTCACACAACCCACACAAGGGACACTACTAGAACACCTGGCTCAGGTGAACAGAGAGAAGGCACCACTGGGCCATATAGGATACCTACTACATAAAGCCACCCTGCCAAGACTGGGGGCAAGGAGATCTACCTAATGCATTGAAACAAGCACAGAGAGGCAACCAAAATAATGAGAAAAGGAACATATATCAAATGAAAGAACAGAGGAAATCTCTGGAAAAACAACTAAATGAAATGGAGACAAGAAAGCTACCAGATACAGAGTTCAAAACAATTGTTAAAAGAATGCTCAAGAAACTTAATGAAAACTTCAACGAAGAGCTAGTAAGCATAAAAAAAGGAAATAGAGCCCTGGCCAGGTGACTCAGTTGGTTGAAACATCATCTTGTGTACCAAAAAGGTTGCAGATTCAATTCTCGGTCACGGCATAGGTTGTGGGTTCAATCTCTGGCAGCAGTGTATATGGGAGGCAACTGATTGATGTTTTTTTCACATCAATGTTTCTCTCTGAACCTTTCTCCCCCTCCCTTCTTCTCTCTCTAAAAAAATCAATGAAAACTATTTTTTCAGGTGAAGATTTTTTAAAAAAGGAAATAGAAACCATAAAAAAGAACCAGTTAGAAATTAAAAAGACAATAACTGAAATGAAGAATACACTAGGAGTCAACAGCAGATTAGATGGAGCAGAAGACTGAGTGATTTGAAAGACAAGATACCAGAAAACATCCAATCTGAACAGCAAAAAGAAAAAAAATTAAAAAATGAAAATAGCTGAAAAGATCTTTAGGACAACATCAAGCATAACAACATTTGCATCATAGGGGAACCAGAAAAAGAGGAGAAAGAGCAAGGGATTAGAAACAATTTGAAGAAATAATGACTGAAAACTTCCTTGAGGTTGGTAAAGAAAATAGACATATAAGTCCAAGAAATGCACAGAGTCTCAAATAAGATGAACTCAAAGAGGCCCATACCAAGGCACATCATAATTAAAATACCAAAGGTTAAATAAAGACAGAGAATATTAAAAGCAGCAAGAGAAAGGCAGTTACCTACAAGGGAGCTCCCATAAGACTTTTATCTGATTTTTCAAAAGAAACTTGGCAGGCCAGAAGGGATTGGCACAAAATTTCCAGTGAAAGCAAGGACCTATAACCAAGATTACTCTACCCAGCAAGGCAATAATTTAAAATTGAAGGATAAATAAAGAGCTTCTCAGACAAGAAAAGCTAAAGGAGTTCATTACCATCAAACCAGTAGTACAATAAATGTTAAAGGGACTTCTTTAAAAAGAAGAAAGATTAAGAAGAACATAAACATGAACAATAAAATGACAATAACTACATACCTGTCTGATGATTAGTGATGTTGAACATTTTTCATGGCCATTTGTGTGTTCTCTTTGGGGAAGTATCTGTTCAGGCTCTTTGCCCATATTTTAGTTGGATTGTTCATCTTCCTGGTGTTGAGTTGTGTAAGTTCTTTATATATTTTGAAAATTAATGCCTTATCAGATGTATCATTGGAAAATATGTTCTCCAATACAGTGGGTTACATTTTTATTTTGTTGATGGTTTATTTTGCTGTGCAAAAGCTTTTTAGTTTGATGTAGTCACATTTGTTTACTTTTTTCTTTGTTTCCCTTGCCCTAGAGGATACTAGTTTGTCAGCAAAAATATTGCTATGAGAGATGTTTGATTTTACTGTCAGAGGAACTAAGCAGGGGGGGCGGGGGTGGACTGAATGAAAGGATTAGCTAAAGAACATATATGCATAACCCATAGACACAAACAACAGTGTGGTGATGGCCAGAGGGAAGGGGTGGTGAGAGGTGGGTGGAGGTGGGCAAGCAGTGTGTGTGTGTGTGTGTGTGTGTGTGTGTGTGTGTGTGTGTGTGTGTGAAGCAATAAAAATAAAGTTAAAAATAAAATCAATGAATAAATGGAAAAAATGGAAAATTTTAAGCATTTTTGCTGACTTGCCTTTACAAACAGTACCTCCAACTAACCAGAGACTTACTGAGGAGAAGTTTTCTTTTGTAGAAGTATTCCAACTGACAGAATATATTCATTTTGCAATCCTTCATGAAATAATGTGTCTAAGCAATGGAGCTCAATGGCTTCAAATTTCTCAAAAAGAGAGATAATTCAAAATATATGCTTCCTCCAGCATTACACTGTTATGAGAATATAAACTGGTACAACCACTATGTAAAATAGTGCAAAGCTTTTTCAAGAAATAAAAAAAATGGAACTACCATCCAGCAATCCCACTTCTGGGTATATACCAAAGGAAATGAAATTAATTTGAGGAACTCTCTATACTCTAATGTTCATTGCAGCATTATTCACAGTAATCAAGGTATGGAAACAACCTAAGTGTCCATCTACAGATGAATGGATAAAGAAAATGTGGTGTGTATATGTGCAAGGGAATATTATTCAGCCTCTAAAAAAAGGAAATTCTGCCATTTGCAATAACATGAATGAAACTGGAGGGCATTATACTAAGTGAAATGAGCCAGGCAGAGAAAGACAAATGCTGCATGGTATCACTGTATGTGGAATTGAAAAAAAAATCATAAAAACAGAGAGAATGGTGATTTCAAGGGGTTAAGCATGAGGAAAATGGGGAGAAGTTGGTAAAAGGGTACAGACTTTCAGTTATAAGATGAATAAGGCCTTAGGATATAATGTATAACATGGTGACTATAGTTGACAATACTGTATTGTGCAATTGAAATTCGCTAAGAGAGTAGAATTTAAGTGTTCTCAAAAGAAAAAAAGTAAATATGTGAGGTGGTGGACATGTTAATTAACTTGCTTGTGGAAATTCTTTCACAATGTATATGCATATCAAATCATTACTTTATGCATTTTAATTATGTTACAATCATATGTGTCAATTATACTTCAGTGAGCTGGAAAAAAAAGAGAGAGAGAATATATACCTCCCGAGGAACATTTGCACACCACCTTTGGAATATCATTCCACCCCCAAATCAACCCTGAACCTGATTAAGTATCTGGATCTAAACATCAATTTATAATTACAATTTATGGGAGGCCTATTTGAAACAATAGCATACAAATGCAATCAGCAACATTCAGACAATTTCTTCAACAAGTAAATTGCAAGAGGGATTTTTTAAAAAGAAAAAATACTGTAGGGTTAAAAGGACTTTAGACAACTATTAATCAATTGAAATATATGGACATTCTTTGGATTCAAATTTGAAAAAAAATGATGAAAAATTATGAGGCAATTAGGATAATTTGAATAATAACTGTATATTTGATGATATATAATTATTATTAACTAGAAGCCTGATGCATGAAGATTCATGCAAGAGTAAGCCTTCCTTCCCCTGGCTGCCGGCACCAGCTTCCCTCCGTCACCTGGGACCCGGGCCTTCGCTCTGGCTGCCTCCTTCCGCCTTCGTTCTGGCGGGAGCCACTTTTGCTCTGGCCTTGCTGCCCTCCTGTAGCTCCATCCACCCCCTCCCCCTCCCCCTCATAGTAGGTGTCCCGTCCCATCCCAGCCGTTCTGTGCCTGTGCACATGCGCTGTCCAGAGGCCCAGAGCGGCTGGGGATGGGCCGAAAGCCTGCGTCGTCGCAAGTGTCCCGGCCTGGCTGTTGCCATCTTTGTCACATCAATTTGCATATTCCCTCCTTATTGGCTGTGGGTGCCTCCATCTTTGTCATGAAGTGACAGTTAATTTGCATATTTCATCTTTACTAGATAGGCTATTTTAAAGTAAAATAATGGTTTTGTGTTTATGCTTTTATAAAAAGTTTTACTTTAGATACACATTGAAATGATATAATATATGGAATTTGCTAGGTAAGAAGTCAAAGAAAGTAGAACACAGATGAGAAAAGACCCAGAATAATAATCATTGAAACAGTGATGAATAAATGAGGTTTTGTTACACTAAGCTGTGGAAAGTGAAAAATTGCCAGTTACGCTGGTCAAAAATGATGAAACATTGGCAATTGCATATGGCACAGCCTAGTACCATTTTCTGTACTTTTGTCTATGGTCAGGTGTATCCATACTGAACATTTCTAAAGACCGGAACTTGATGCATCAATCAGTTCCATGGCTGTTTGTTGAGTGGACACATGGCCTGATAATCTGGCAGTGACCTCACAAAACTGAATTGCTAAAAATGCAAAGGCAGAGCCTCTAACTGCTGCCACCCTAGGGTCAATACTCCGGATGAAGATCTGACTGCACATACATTCACACAGCCTCTCTGTGTGTGTGCCCATTAGGTCAGGTTCTACTTGCTCCATTAGCAGAACTGGAAGGAAGCTATGATGACTATAAGAGTGTTGCCCTTTTGAAATTAAGTGGGGTTGGAAACAGCTTTGCTTCTTGATGTAACATCACTGGGTGAACATAGGGAATTGTTTCTTGGTTCTTCAAGTGATGAACAACACTGTTTCAAAGAAGAATGGCCTTGGGAAGACAGAGATTAAGAGTAGGAGAGCTTGTTCCCTAAGAAGAGGGTGCAGAGCAAGTTGGGAAACATACATCTTGCCCCAAGTTGCCTCCTGAAGATCCAAAATGATCAAGATAGGCTTCTTACTGCCATGTCCCAGCTCCCATAGGAACCCGAACTATTCAGGGAATAGGGGTGAAATTGGACAATTTGTCTAACAAGGAGCCTTGGGAATTGACTTCTTATTGGCCCAGATATTACAAATATTCCCTCAGTTCCTACAAGTTATCTTCCACCCCAGCTTTTCTTCTTTGGGCCAGGAGGATATCTACCTGTGCCTGTACGAGGCATCCTTATGTCTCCAAGATCTAACTTATCTAACTTCATCACCAGGGAGTAAACTGAGACAAGCTTGACTAATGTACCAGTGGTGATGTCAAGAAGAGAAAAAATGGCTCAGTAAGTGGACTTGGAGGACAAAGATGGAGGGAGGGCGGAAATGAGGCGGGGGTGCATTTGGAGGAAATGCAATGCAGGTGGCAGAAAGAGAGAAAGAGAGGAACCTGTGTTCTCAGACAATTGGGAGAGTCCATCTGGTTCATTTCTGCTCAGCACCCAGTTCCCAAACCTGAATCCAATCGCCTCACTTATCTACCTCGCTCGACGTAGTCCAGTTGTGATGCTAGATAGCAATTTCCAAAGCCCGTGACTTATAGCTCAGTTATTAATATCTGAACCTGCTTTTCCAAGCCTACAAAAAAGAGGTCTCTTTTTTCCACTAAACTTCTGTAGGCATAAGTTTGAGTTGTTTCCATCATTGAATCTCTGAGTCCCTGGAGATTTCCTGATATTTCCAGGCTGTGATACCCCCGACACCAACTTCTAGGGTTTTATGTGAATAAAGCTTCATCAGGCTGAAGTCAACATATGAGTCTCCTGGTTCCTGAAACATGAACATTTCCCAAGAGCTGTGGAAAGATGAGTGATAGCTCAGATGTGCAGAACAGGGGCATGTGAGATGAGCTCATTGATTCAGTAATTTAATCAATTGGGTATTCACTAACCCCTCTTTGGATTAAAAAAAAAATGTCCAAATCTTTCAGTAAAATTATAAAACTACAAGATAGAATGTTGTCAGTGGCACAGAGTGGCATAAACTCTAGTCTGATTTCAGGACACAGAGTAAGAAACCAACTTTGACACGGGGGCTCTGTAGAGGTAGGATTTTGTGGAGGTTGTTAAGAGGGCCAAGGAACTCCAGGAAGAGAGAACGCAGATAACCAGTGTCACTCAGTGGGAAGGCTGTGAGCTTTGGACTCAGGCAGACATGTATTTGGGACCACGCTCACCATTTAATAGCTGTGGGAGCTACACATGCTCTTTGAGCTCCAGTCATCTCAGCTGTAAAGTGAGGATTATGACGTGTACCTGATAGCTTGTTGTTAGGAGGATACGTCATATATGTAACACACCTATTGTAGTTCTAAGAGCATACTAGGTATGTATTTAGTAACAAATGTGAAGAAACATGGAGATAACAAGTAGCAACAAAAGATGGGTTGTGAGTCAGATTGGCATATTGACCACCAAAGCTAGTATCAAACATAAATTTAGAAGGACAGTAGTAAATAGAATTAAAAGATTTTTAAAATTTTAAGTTAAAAATTTGGACTTTGTTCAGTGACCAATAGTGATTCATAAAGTCTGTTGTGTAGATAGGAGACTTTTCAAGAATTGATGCCTGATTCAGCTATGTTACCTGAATACTCATAATTCTCAGAGAATATTTCTCATGTCCATGCCCCCTTAATTTGATAAATGCTTCTTGAATCTCAACTGTAAATTCATTAATTCACTCATGATTCCTGTAATTATGGAGAAAGAGTACAAGCTCTAGATTCAGACAGCTGCGCTTAATTCTGTGAAATCCCATTTGATTTTATTAATCTCCTTGTGTCTTCATTTTCTTTTTATTAATTTATCTTTATTGTTGAAAGTATTCCAGATGTCCTCCTTTTGTTCCCCCAGTGACCCTCTCTCTTCCCCACTCTTGCCTCCTTCCCAGGTCTTCTTTGCACTATTTTTTATATCCATATCTATAATAATAAAAGTGTAATATGCTAATTAGACCGGACTTCCCTCTGGCTGACTTTCCCGATGAAGGCGGGGCTGCAAGGTCCGAGCCCCTTGCACGAATTTTGTGCATTGGGCCTCTAATATCTATATCTATATCTATATATATCTATATCTATATCTAGATCTATCTAGATCTAATCTATATCTATATCTATTCATTCTTTGGTTAATCTCTTCCTGCACCCCTCCTCCCTTCCCCCTGAGAGTCCTCAGTTTGCATGCTTTGATGTCTCTGGATCTATTTTGTTTGTCAGTTTATTTTGTTCATTAGATTTCACATATAAGTGAAATCATGTGATATTTGTTTTTCTCTAACTGACTTATTTCACTTAGCACAATACTCTCCATTTTATTATATGTGAAACCAGGAGACTAGCAATTAAAAAGAATCATTATTTTTTTCTATGTATATTAAAATAATTATGTTTATGTCCTTCTGTATCCTGGTCAAGATGCTGGTCACAAAATGAACAAAGACACAAATGGAAGGATGTAGCAACTTACTGACGGATTGGCTTTGGCAATGGAAGAAATGAGGGAGGGAGAGTCAAAGTTTCAATCATAGGTATCTGGAGGGATGGTGATCTCATTTATGGAGGAAAAGGGGCTCCAGGAGAAAATAGAACTTATTTTTTTTTACATGGTGAACTTACCAACCAGGAAGAGAATGGGAAATCATGACTTTTAATTATATTATTTTGTGTTAGACACTATATAGACAATTTTACATAAACATCTTATGTAAGCCTCAAAACAATGCTATTTAACCAGTGATTTTCAACTGGGGGTGCCGTGGCACACTGGTGTGCTGCAAGAATTTTTTTTAAAATATATTTTATTGATTTTTTACAGAGAGGAAGGGAGAGAGATAGAGAGTTAGAAACATCGATGAGAGAGAAACATCGATCAGCTGCCTCCTGCACATCTCCTACTGGGGATGTGCCTGCAACCCAGGTACATGCCCTTGACCGGAATCGAACCTGGGACCTTTCAGTCCGCAGGCCGACGCTCTATCCACTGAGCCAAACCAGTTTCGGCTGCTGCAAGAATTTTTAAAACATGCAATATCTGACTATTTAGTCAGGGGCACTGACCTCTTTTCCCTTAGATTGTCAAATTAAAAAAAAAATGACAACAATAGCCATATGGTGTGAATGAATAAAAATTATACCAATTTTTTTGTTAGATTGCAAAATATATGTTTTGGTGTGCTACAGAATTTTAGTAATTAGTTATGTGTGCCAGGAGATGTAAAAGGTTGAAAATCACTGCTATAACTTATACACCATTATTATCCTTCCCTTTTGACCAAGAAGGTGAGATTTTAGTGGTTTGGCAACTTGCTCAACATCATCCATCTAGTAAGTGCTGAGCCCATAAATCATATTCAGGTGTATCTTTTCACAGCCCTTCCTTAAAATCTGAGGGGACGCTGCCAAAAGTTGGTTGAGACCATAACATGATGCTGAGCACTGGACCAGTCACTTTCCATGTGTTACTTTAACTCGTCTTCTAAGAAAACCAGAAGGTAGGTATTATTTCTCCCGGAAAATGAAGTTTAGAGATGTTATCAGTCACTAAGTAATGGAGCCAGGATTTGAATCCTGGTTGGTCTGAATCCAATGATCTGTGTGCTCTCCCTCATTCCGCAAATTATCTAAGGGGAAATATTGAGTTTGTAGGTAGAAATTCAGGTATGCGTGTTAGGAGTCTGGA
>NW_005872245.1:26065-55710 GCF_000147115.1 Myotis lucifugus
TCAAAGAGTATGAGATGGAGAAAAGTATGTGTACGTGATGAAAAAAAATGTCAGGGGCGCGGGGGGAGGGGATGGGCAGAAGCTTCAATGAATCATGGGACAAAAATTGCTAAAAAAAAAAACCCAAAAAACAGCCAACATGCTAATGCTTAAGATCTACTCTCTTAGCAAATTTCAAGTATATAACACAGTTTTATTAAATATAGTCACCATGCTGTACATGAGCAAATCTTATTCATCATATAACTGAAAACTTGTACACTTTGACCAGCATCTCCTCATTTCCCCCAACCCCTGGTAACCACCATTCTACTGTTCCTATTAGTTTGACTTAAAAAAATTTTTTTTTAATTCCATACAGAATGAGGTCATACAATATTTCTCTTTCTCTGCCTGTCATATTTCACAGCATAATCTCCTCTAGGTTCATCCAGGTTGCCACAAATGCTCTTTCTCATGACTGAGTAACATTCTATGTACATATGTATGTATGTATGTATGTATGTATGTATCTATTATCTATCTATTATCTATCTGTCTAATATGACACAGCTTTTCTATCAATTCCTCATTGATGAGCTCCTAGGTTGTTTCTGTATCTGGGCTATTATGAATTGTGCTGCAATAAAGTTGGGAGAACAGATATTCATTTGGTTTCCTTCAGATATATACCCAGAAGTGGGGTTGCTAGGTATATGGTAGTCCTATTTTAACTTTTCTGAGGACCTTGCATATTGTATTCCACAGTAGCCATATCAATTTACACTAGAGGCCCGGTGCATGAAAATCATGCACTGGGGGGGGAGGGGCTCCCTCAGCTCAGCCTGTGCCCTCTTGCAGTCCAGGAGCCCTCGGGGGATATCTGACTGATGGCTTAGATCCGGGGGAGTGGGCCTAAGCCGTCAGTCAGACATCCTTAGTGCTGCCATGGAGTGGGGAGAGACTCTTGCCACTGCTGCTGCTCTCGCCAGCCGTGAGCCTGGCTTCTGGGAGTGCACTGACCACCAGGGGGCAGCTCCTGCATTGAGCATCTGCCCTCTGGTGGTCAGTGCATGTCATAGTGAGCGGTTGAGTGGTCTTAGCATATCATTAGCATATTACTCTGACTGGTTGAATGGACGACCGGACACTTAGCATATTAAGCTTTTATTATATAGGATTTTGGATATTAGCCCCTTATTGGAGGTATTTTTTGAAATATTCTCTCCTATTCTGTTGGTTGCCTTTTTGTTTTATTGATGGTTTTTTTTAGTGTGCAGAAGCTTTTTAGTTTGATATAGTTTCACTTTTACTTTCCTTGCCTTTGGGGTCAAATTAATAAAATTCTCTCTGAGACCAAGGTCCATAAGTTTAGTACCTATGCTTTCTTCTATGTATTTTGTTTCAGGTCTTATATTTAGGTCTCTGATCCATTTAGAGTTTATTTTTATGTATGATGTCAAATAGTGATCCAGTTTCATTCTTTTGCATGTAGCTTTCCACTTTCCCCAACTCTGTTTATTGAAGAGGCTTTCTTTTCTTCATTATATGGTTTTGGCTGCATTGTCAAAAATTAGTGGCTCTTAATTCTGTTCCATTGGTCTCCGTGTCTATTTTTCTATCATTACTGTTTTGCTCTTTGTAGCTTTGCAGTATTATTTGAAGTCAGGGAGTGTGATATTACCAGCTTTGTTCTTTATTTTTAGGATTGATTCGGCTGTTTAGGGTCTTTTTTGCTTCCATGCAAATTGAGGAATTTTTGTTTTATTTCTGTTAAAAATACCATTGTGATTATGATGATGGATTTCATTTTATCTGTATATTGATTTAATATGGCCATTTAAACTATGTTGAATCTTCCAATCCATGAATATAGAATATTTTTCTACTTATTTGTGTCTTCTTCAATATCTTTCAATAATGTCTTGTAGTTTTTAATCTATAGGTCCTTCTCATTCTTTGTTAAGTTTACTCTTAGGTATTTTATCCTTGTTGCAATTGTAAGTGGAATTTTTTTCATTTTTCAACTGAAATTTCATTGTTAGTATATAGATATTCAATAGAGTTTTATACATAGATTTTGTACTTTGCAGCTTTACTGTATTTGTTTATTGTTTCTAGTAGTGTGTGTGTGTGTGTGTGTGTGTGTGTGTGTGTGTGTAGTCTTTAAGGTTTTCTATGTTTTAAAAATCATGTAATCTGCAAAAAGTGATAATTTTACTTCTTCACCCCCAGTTTGGATGCTTTTTATTTATTTCTCTTGCCTGAATGCTCTGGCCAGGACTTTTATACTTATACACTGAATAGCAGTGTGAAAGTGAGCATCCTTGTCTTATTCCTGATCTTAGAGGAAAAGCTTTCAGTTTTCACAATTGAGTGTGCTGTTCGCTGAGGGTTTTTCATTTATGGCCTTTAGTATATTGAGGCATTTTCCTTCTATATCCATTTTATAAGTGTTGTAATCATAAATGGACGTTATATCTTGTCAAATGCCTTTCCTGCATTTATTAATATGATCACTGTATCACATTGATCAATTTGCATATGTTAAACCTTCTTTGTGCCCTGAAATGAACCCCACCTGGTCGTGATGTATTATCTTTTTAATGTATTATTATATTTGGGTTGCTAGTATTTGTTTAGGATTTTTGCATTTATATTCCTCAGAGATATTGGTTTATAATTTTCTCTTTTTGGTGTGTTGTCCATGCCAAGTTTTGGTAACAGGGTAATGTTGGCCTCATAAAATTAGTTAATAATTATTGCCTCTTCTTTAATTTTTTTGGAAGGGTTTGATAGCATAGGTTTTAGATCTTCTTTTATTGTTTGGTAGAATTCACTAGTGAAGTCATCTGGTCTTTGATTTTTACTTTTTGGGAGGATTTTGATGACTGTTTCAATTTCCTTACTGTTGATTGGTCTATTTAGATTTTCCAGATCTTCATGATTCAGTCTAGAAAGGTAATATATTTTTAACAACTTCTCAATTTCTTTTAGGTTATTGAATTTGATGGCATGTAGCATCTCATAGTATTCTTGTATAGTCCTCGGTATTTCTGTGATGTCTACTGTACCCTCTTCTCTTTCACTTCTGATTTTGTTTGCCTTTTCTCTTCTTTCTTTCATTAGTTTAGCTAGAGTTTTTCAATGTCGTCAATCTTTTTTTAAAATAATAATTTATTAAGTTTTAGAGAGAAAGGAAGGGAGAGGGAGAAACATTGGTGTGAGAGGATAACATCGATTGGCTGCCTCCTGCACACCCGCTACAGGCATGTGCCCTGACTGGGAATTGAAAGATGCCTAATCAGTTGAGCCACACTGAGCAGGGCAATTTTATCAATCTTTTAAAGAACCAGTTTTTTTTTGTTTGTTTGTTTTTTTTGCATTATTTTTTTTCTGTTTGCCTCTTTGTTCCCTATTTTTTATATTGTTCTCTAATTTTTATTTTTCTCATTTTTGGCTTTATTTTTTTCTAGTTCTTTAAGGTGAAATATTTGGTTGTTAACTTGAGATAGGCCTCTATTGATATAAACTTCCCTTTTATTACTGTTTTTGTTGTATCCCCCAACTTTTGATATGCTATATTGTCATTCTCATTTGTTTCTATGTATCTTTTTGTCGCTTTGACCCGGTCATGGTTTAGTAGTATGTTAGTTAAATTCCACATCTTTGTATTTTTTCCTCACTTTATATTTTTTAATTTATTTTCCCCCCCTAATCCTCAGGATATTTTGAAAGAGAGAGAGAAAGATGTGAGAGAGAAACATCAATCGGCTGCCTCTTGTACGTGCCCCATCAGGGGATCAAACCCACAACCCAGGTATGTGCCCTGACCAGGAGTCAAACCTGCAACCTTTTGGTGCACGGGATGACACACCCACCACTGAGCAGCCCAGACAGAGCTTCCCTGCTCTATTTTTGCAGTTGACTTCCAATTTCAAAGCATTGTGGTGGGGGAATATGCTTGGTATGATTTTAATCTTAAATCTATGGAGGCTGGTTTTGTGTCACAACATATGGTCTACTCTTGAGATAGGTTCCATGTACACTGGAGAAGAATATGTAACTTGGTGTTCTGGGATGAAAAGCTCTGTAAATATCAATTATGTCCATTTGATCTAATGTATCACTTTAGGCGAATATTTTCTTATTGGTTTTCTGTTTGGATGATCTATCCACATCTGTCCATGGATTCTCTAATAATTTAGTGTAGTGCTCAAAACAAGCTGGTTAACTGTATTATTCAAATGTTCAATACCCTTACAAACATTCTGTCTTCTTGATCTATTACTAAAAATGAT
Organism: Myotis lucifugus; assembly: GCF_000147115.1. Taxonomy (NCBI): domain Eukaryota; kingdom Metazoa; phylum Chordata; class Mammalia; order Chiroptera; family Vespertilionidae; genus Myotis; species Myotis lucifugus. The sequence goes on from NW_005872245.1 coordinate 30,346, forward strand.
ATAATAAAATCTCTTCATATGGCGTGGTTTATAATTTTTTCCTGTACTTCTGTTAGTTTGTTTTCCTTTTTGCAGCGTAAGTCTATGTAAAATGCATATTAGTAGCTCTTTTTCCCCCTTTTAAATGAATTTTTCCTTTGTTATTACATAATGACTTCTTTTTCCCTTTTAATGCCTTTTGCCTTAAGTATTTTTACCTGATATGAATAAGATATCCAACTTCCCTTTGGTTAGCTTTCTTGGTATAGCTTTACCATTCTTTTATGTCATTATAGTTTAGGTGTACCTCTTGCACGTGTGAGATGTTAGGATTTGTTATTTTTGTTTTTGTTTTTTGTCCATTCTGAGAGTCTCTGTTTTTAATGACTTAAGACATTTAGACAATTGTTGTAGTTACTCCTATAATTTGTGATTTTTATTTGCTTCTTATGTCTTCTTTACTGAAAGTGGTTTGATTAAAATCCCTTTATTTCTGTTGCGCCCCTACTACAATTTAGAAGTGATATGTTTTGTACCCATTATTTTTAGCAGTTACACCTAAGCTTTAATCATGTATGCTTATATAGAAAGTGCAAAATATTCAATATCTCTATTATTTTGCAACTCAATACAAGAATCTTACAACTTTTATTCTATTCCCCTCCTCACCTTAATATAATTTCTGCCTCATATTTTTATATATCTTGTTTACATGCACAGTCTCACTACAATTATTAATTATTTTGAAACTCAATGGTTTGCTTAAATTTTTCTACAGATATACCAGTTTCTTGACTGCTCATTGCTTCTTGGATATCACTCTTGTGTGGATTTCATTGGTTTTATCCTAAAGTAAATCTTTACTAGTTTTTATCTTCAGCAAGGTTTCTTGCATGATACACTCTCTCAATCTTTGTCTGAAACAGGAATGTTTAGGGAAGCATCTTGGAACCACGTTTTGACATATGAGTTGCTTTAAACACTTCATCAATAGTCTACGATACAACAAATACATAAATTGATATCATAATTAACCAAGAAGGGCAATTGAGTGTAATCTCATCTAATTTTCCAAAATCATCTCTATAGCGTTCACCTAACTTCCCCCTTTCAATACTTCCAGAGGAATTATACCCATGGAACCAAGGAACCAAACCAGTATATCCGAATTCATCCTTCTAGGACTTTCAGAAAAGACAGAAATGGAGCCTCTCCTCTTTGCTCTGTTCCTTGGCATGTATGTGATCACGGTAGTGGGGAACCTGCTCATCATCCTGGCCATCAGCTCAGACTCCCACCTCCACACTCCCATGTACTTCTTCTTAGCCAACTTGTCCTTGGTTGATTTTGGCCTGGCCACCAACACTGTCCCCAAGATGCTGGTGAACATTCAAACTAAGAGCAAATTTATCTCCTATCCTTGCTGCCTGACCCAGATGTACTTTTTCCATTTTTTTGGCATCGTTGACAGTGTCTTAATTGCAGCAATGGCTTATGACAGGTTTGTGGCTATATGTCACCCCTTACACTATGCCACCATCATGAGCCCGCGCCTTTGTGGCCTGCTGGCTGGTGGTCCATGGGTGTTTTCCTACTTTATCTCTCTCACACACATCCTCCTGATGGTGCACCTGGTTTTCTGTGGCAACAAGATTCCTCACTACTTCTGTGACCTCAATCCCCTTCTCAGACTTTCTTGCACTGACACTTCTGTGAATAAGATCTTTGTGCTCATTGTGGCCGGGATGGTGATAGCCACACCTTTCCTCTGTATCCTGGCTTCCTATGCTCGCATCATTGTGGCCATCATGCAGGTTCCCTCGGCAGGTGGCAGGAAGAAAGCCTTTTCCACCTGCAGCTCCCACCTGTCTGTGGTTGCCCTTTTTTATGGGACTACCATAGGGGTCTATTTGTGTCCTTCGTCAGTCCGCACAGCTGTCAAGGAGAAAGCCTCTGCTGTAATGTACACTGCAGTCACCCCCATGCTGAACCCCTTTATCTACAGCCTGAGAAACAGAGACATAAACGGGGCACTAAGGAAGCTCATCAATAGAAAAATTACCTCATCTTCCTACCCACCAGGACACCTGGGAGTTTCTGGGTAATAAGATGCAAACATCTGGATTCTTGGGCAAAAATCTGGAATTTTTGAGTTGGGAGAGTAACCACTTTGAATTTTAAATTGCAGAAAATTGAAAGGAAACCTCAAGATGACCCTGTCACTATTTTCCCAATTAGTGAGACCAATAAGAGTCCTTTTGTGTATGTCTTATGCCATATTTCCAGAAGAATCAGTCTAGTTCTACCAGATTGGATTTACCATGGTTCAGAATCCATTTAGCACTCAGCAAATGCTATTGGGTACCTATTATGAGCTTGATGTAGGTGCTGGCCATTGTGTGATGAGCAGGAGAGACACATGACCTATAGCTTGGAAGATCCCAATAATTGAGTGTGGAAGAAGACATTAGATGTAATCCTATATAATAAAAGGCTAATATGCAAATTGACCGAACGGCAGAACTACCGGTCGCTATGACATGCACTGACCACCAGGGGGGCAGATGCTCAATGCAGGAGCTGCCTCCTGGTGGTCAGTGCACTCTCCCAGGGGGAGCACCGCTCAGCCAGAAGCCAGGCTCATGGCTGGTGAGTGCAGCAGCAGTGACAGGAGCCTCTCCCACCTCAGAGGCAGGTGGACATCCCCCGAGGGGTCCAAGACTGAGAGAGGGTGCAGGCTGGGCTGAGGGATCCCCCCTACACCTCAGAGCACAAATGTCATGCACCGGGCCTCTAGTTATAATAGAATGGAATATATACGTGAAGGGAAGGATAGAATGTAGCAGGAACACTTGAGAGAATCTGGAAGGTAGAGTCTCATCTCAAAGGATAAGATGGTGTTATTGAGGCAAATACAAGGAGTAAGAGTCTCAGACAAAGAAACAGTATGTGAAATGTGAACGAGCAAGAGAAAGAGAGAGAAGAATGCATTTGTGAAGTGGAAAATCCAGTTTTGGTGACTGGCTTGGGAAATGCCACATCAAGAAGAGCTTTAAGGTCAACCCAAGAGTTCTGTCTTTCCAATAATGACCAGGCCATTAATTTGACTTTCAGAAACAAAAGTCAGGGAGGATGTGAATGAGATGTATGTTCCCCCTCCCGCCTCAATCCTACCTTGTCTTCTGGGGAGGTGGGATGGAGTGTGCTGGGGAAAAGTTGTGGAAGGCACAGGGAGAAAGGGGTTCAGACCATGCACTAAGAAACGGAGGAACCACCACCTGATGGCACATAACTTCATAGGCAAGGATAGGAAGGGTGATACCAATCAACCGAGTCATGATTCTCTAAATCAGAGGGAAGCTGAGGCATGTCTCAATCACTACATATTTGTGTGGGATGCATTTAAGTAGTAGCACTGCTTATGACAGAAATGAGAGCTATTCATTTTGAGTACATCTTGTGCCACACACAATATTAGTTTTCTTTGCACTAGTTTCATTTCCTTATTCTAAAGTCCCCATGAAGGCAATAAATTATATTTATGTCTATTCTGAAGTAATCCTCATACTCATATGGATATTTACAACTAAAATGGAAAGTGCAGTGACTTTCAATGAGGTCAGAAATTTTCAAATGGTGCTAAGAAGGTGACATCATCTTAAGCAGAAAGACCTTGAATAATCATATATTTAATTTACTTATGCTACTTTCCTTCCCGGGAGGATTACATTAGACTTTCTCAGTTAAACAATGAGAACTCCAGACCTGGCCCTGTTGTTGGTTTAAAAAAAACCCCCACGAAGCTTTCTGGTGGATATTCTGGTGACTAAAATCCACAATCTAAGAGTATTGGTGCTTGCCATGGGTACCCACCCCATGATTATGGTAAGAGATTTTTATTGGGTGAAAGCTGACCAGGTAAGTTCCCTGGTCTCCTGCCAGATGCCTGCAAGTAGTTAATGTGCAGACAGGAGAGGGTTGGAATGGCCGGAGGCCTGGAAAACTATTCGAATTTGGGGGCTCACAGAATTTTGGGAAAACCTTTCTCTCTTATCCAGTTCTTTAGCTCCCTCCCTCCTCTGTGCAATGACAGATGCCTAGTGCTAATAAAAATCTCTTAAGATTCTGTCAGCCAAACTACTTCTGTCTGGTTTAGTGTTAAGAAGTTAAGGCCGCGACTCCAGAAGCGGTTTGTCCTGGTAGCCTTTACAATATCAACTTCCAATATTTGTTGGCATCAACAAATATTTGATTCACTCACTCATTCAATCATTCATTCAACAAATATTTGCCAGTGTCTACTCTATGCAAGTTATTGTTCTAAGCACTGGCAATAGAGCAGTAAGCAAAAGAATAAAAGTAGTCATTTTCTGTGACTACAAAGTTTTAGTACAAGGGAGTTTTTTTTGGGGGGGGGGGGGAGTAGAACTACTCTGTATCCTGATATCAGAGCAATGACTTTGAAGGTGCCAAAAAATTTAAATAGTGTTCTATCTCCCCATATCCCATAAAAATATACGTGGAATAAAATTCCAAGTACTATACACCATAAGAAAGGTGATTTTACTGATATCAGTTTAAAACATAAAATTAAACAATAGAAAACAAAGCAAGCATTCCCAGTCCAGCAGGAAAAACAACAATATTAAAAATAGCTATAAATAAAATATAAATATGAATATAAATACCTTTAAATGTGAAAATAATTACCAATGGTGAGAAGGACTTCAAAGGCATCAGGGAGGATGATGTGAAAGAAACAGATGGAAGGTATTTTATTTTTATTTTTTAAAATATTTTTTTATTGATTTCAGAGAGGAAGGGAGAGGGTGAGAGAGATAGAAACATCAATGATGAGAGAGAATCATTGATCGGCTGCCTCCTGCATGCCCCCTACTGGGGATCGAGCCCACAACCCAGGCATGTGCCCTTGGCCGGAATTGAATTTGGGACCCTTCAGTCCACAGGCCAATGCTCTATCCACTGAGCCAAACCAGCTAGGGCAGGTGGACGGTATTTTAATCTGGGGATTTCTGAGGGCAGTCAGTCTCTGTTAAGATAACTTCTGAGTTGATTCACTCACTCATTCAATCATTCACACCAAGAAGGACATATTCCTGGGAAGGAGGTGACAAGAAGGGAACTGCACAAGCAAAGTCAGGAACAGTATTTAATACGTTTTAAAGAGTTGTCTATGTTTTTAATATGTATATTTAGATTTGATCCTTTCTCAAACTTGGAACAAAATCCTGCAAGCATTTTAAATCCAATGTATAACTCAGGTTAAAAGAACCAGCAGTTCAGAAAAAGAGAAAAATCAATAAAACAAAACAGCAACCAACAAAATGGGAGAAGATATTTCAAACAATACCTCTGATAATGGGCAGATATACAAAATATATAAAGAACTCATACAACTCAACAGCAGAAAAACAAACAACCCAATTAAAAAGTGGTCAGAAGACCTGAATAGACACTTCTCTAAAGAGGACATACAGATGGCCAATAGACATATAAAAAGTTGTTCATCATCACTAATCATCAGAGAAATGTAAATCAAAACCACAATGAGATACTACTTGTCAGAATGGCTATCATAAATAAATCAACAAATAGCAAGTGTAAATGGAGATGTGGAGAAAAGGGGACCCTAGTGTGCTGTGGGTGGGGATGCAGATTAGTATAACCACTAAGCAAAACAATGTGGAAGTGCCTAAAAAAAAATTAAAAATAAAATTGCTTTATGGTCCAGCAATTTCACTTGTAGGCATATATCGGAAGAAACCCAAAACACTAATATAGGCACTCCCATGTTCTTTGCAGTGTTATTTACAATAGCCAAGATATAAAAGCAAACCAAATGCCCATCAATAGATGAGTAGATTAAAAAAGCCATGGTACATGTATACAAAGGAGTACTTCTCAGACATAAAAATGAATGAAATCTTCTCCTTTGCTATGGCACGGATGGACTTAGAGGAAATTATGTTAAGTGAAATAAGTCAGACAGAGGAAGACAAATACAATGATGATTTCACTTATATGTAGAATCTAAAGGACAAACTAGAAACAGACTCATAGATACAGACAACAGACTGACAGTTGACAGAGGGGAGGGGGCCGGGGACTGGGTGAAAAAGGGGAAGGGATTAAGGAGTACAAATTGATAGTTACAGAATAGTCATGGAGATGTGAATTACAGCTTAGGAAATATAGTCAATGATATTATAGTAACTATGTATGGGGCCAGGTGGGTACTTTAAATATCAGGGGGAACATTTTATAAAATATATGATTATCTAAGCACAATGCTGTACACCTGAAACTAATAGAGGATAATATTGAACACATTAAAAATCATTAAAAAACATTTCATATAATACTGGTGATGATGAACTCCTTTAGCTATTTCTTGTCTGGGAAGCTCTTTATCTGTCCTTTGATTCTACATGATAGCTTTGCTGGGTAGAGTAATCTTGGTTCAGACAGTTCCATCACTTCCTTGCTATATGACCTTAGGCCATTATCTTGTATCTTCTGCACCTCAGTTTCCACATCTGCGAAATGAGGTAACAATAGTACCTGCCTCACAGCTTTGGGTAAGGAATAAAGAAGGTTATTATGTGTAAAATTATAAGGACAATGCTGGACACTTAGTAGTTACATGGGCAGCAAATTATAACAATTATTGTCATTATTATTGTCATTATTATTATTATGTACTTTTCTGTGATCACTTGAAATTTGTGTTTACTAAACAGTGCAGCATTGTAAACCAGGAAATGCAATACGTAAACATTCCTTCATATATGAACTGAATATAAATAATATCATTTAAATAAAAATATTTTTTCATTATTTTAATTCATTATTTTAATTTATTTTTGAGTTTGTTGAGCTGTAATTGGGAAATAACATTGTAAGATAAATTCATTCTTTTAAAATTGTTCCTTGTTTTAAAATTAAAGATAATATTAATTTTATCTTTAATCGGATGGGATGGCAATATGTTTTGAAAGAATAAAAAACAAGATGTTTCATTAGTGATATGACTTAGTGGTTTCCTAAACTGTACTGTCTGCAGATATTTCCTTTTTATTAAAATTCACATAGTTACCAAAAGGGGACCCTAGTGCTTAATAGTCGCATAATCTATATATATAAAAAGCTAAGCGACTGGCTGACCAACTATTAGGTATGATGTGCACTCACCACCAGGGGGCAGACACTCAACGCAGAAGCTGCGGAAGCACAGCAACTTTGCAGAGTGCCCTCTCACACTCCAGGACCCCTCGGGAGATGTCGGACTGCCGGTTTTGGCCTGATCCCCGCAGGCCAGGCCAAGGAACCCCACCTGCCAGAGGGACCCCACTCACTCCACAGACGCCCTTTGAGCCTCGGCACCACCCCAGGGGCAGCTGGCCGGAGAGAGACCGTGGGAGGTTGACTCCAGGGTGTGTCAGGCCCATCTCACCCAGTCCTGCCCTGCTGGCCACCTTCTAATTAATTTCCTTTCAATGTGCACAAATTCGTGCACCGGGCCTCTAGTTATTTATATAAAGTATTATTATATCAGACATTAATAAAAATATCCCCACCTGCATTTCTTATATGGTCATATTAAAGAATATATTAATTCACTGGGAAGATCCGATGGGATGGCAATATGTTTTGAATAAAACCATGACGAAGGGTGCAGTTCTGCAAAGTGCCCAGTAGGGGCCGCTGTCCCCAAACCAAGGACACAAAACCCACTGCAGGTGAATCTTCCTCAAATAGAGCCAGGCCTGCCCTCCTCCCAACCCCCCCCCCCCCCCCCCCAGGAAGGGCAGTGGCGCTCAGGCTCTTTCCCACCTCCAGGTCCCATCAAGCTCCTGCAGCCTGTTCACCCTGGCACCATGTGCAGTATCTTTCCTACAAGCTCTGAAAATGTCCCTCCACTTCCTTCCAGGGTTCCCCCAACATATCCCCTCCATCCTTACCTCAGAGCTTTTACATGTGCGGGTCCCTCTGTGTAGAATGCCTTTCCTTTCAGTTTACTGATGTCCACTCAGAAAACTCATACTGCAGTTGAATTTTCTTCCCCCCCGGGGGGGAGGGTGTGTTACTTAATTCCTCTGTGCCCCAGATTCCTCTGATGGGCAGGCTGGAGTGATGGGTGAGCCAGGGCAATCCTGAGAAAACCTGAGAGCAGTGCTGAGCCACAGAGGGTTGTGATCAGCAGTGTCCTCACATGCATGTAGAGAAAAATCCCCCTGCCTCCCCCGCTCACCCCTGATCTTTCCAAAAGAGTCTTAGCGGGGTAGAATGAGAAGCTATAGCTTTGGCCAGCACAGACCTCCTCTTTGGGCCCTCAGTGGCTAGACCACCCTCTGTGTGCCCTCCTGGTGGGGATGTTTGCTCTCTGGTGACGCCCCTGAGACTGGGCCTACGCACAGCACCTGCTCCCTGGGCAGACACCAGCCGGGGGACAGCCCTGCAGGAAAAGCCACGAGCAACTGGCTGGGGGCTGGGTGTCACCTTTATGAAAGCGCGGTAACTCCCTCTGCCACAGAGGAGTTGGAGGACAGACCAGGAGGCTGATCAGTGGCTCCCACAGGGCTCTGTGAGCCCCACATGCAGGTACAGCCCAGCTGAGTTGGCCAAGGTTCAGGGAACTGGGGATCCTCAGGAACCCTGCACCCAGACCACCTCCCTGCCCATCTCAGCCCCTCTCTCCATTTCTCTGGACAATGTTCCTTTCCTCTCCCATGCTGTCTCTGAGACTTTTCCACTCTCGCAGCTTCCCACCCTGTTTCTGTCTCTCTCTCTCCCTTCCTTAGCTCTCTCCCTCTCTGGGTCTCTGGCTGTGAGGGTCTCTCTGTGTGTCTCCCATCCTATGTGTCTCTCTTTGTCTCTGTCTGCCTCTGTCCCTGTTGTCCCATCCAACATTCACTCTCTGGGCAGTGAGTGGGGGGTGGAGGGGAATATAGGATTCTCCCCCTTGATCTACCTCCCCCACCCCCACATGTCCTCGCTCTCCTTAGGTTCTGCCTTCTTTGAAACCTTTGCCCTGAGAGGGAGAAGGATGGGTTGTTGCCCTGGGGAAGAGGCAGGGAGGGCTGGCTGGGAGGAGAGGGTCCAGGTCCAGGCTACAAGGTGTCATTCCTGGGAACATCAGGTTTCAGACCCCAGGGCTGACTTCCATTTTTGGGACCCTCCTGCAGCCACCTCTCCACCACCCACATTCTGCCTTGCCACCTATCTTCTCCCCACTGTTCATCTTCTCCTCCCTGCTGTTCACCTCATGCTTCACCCTGAGATTCACCCTCTCCACACGGGGTTCGCCAACCCTCTCCCCACACAGTTCACCAACCCCCTCTGCTGCACCCCATCTTGTCCCCACGGTCCACCTTCCCCTGCGGCCCACCTCCCTCTTCTCTCCTTGCCCTTCATCATCACCAGGCCTCAGGCCTCTCGTGTCCCTGCATTTCTGTGGGCGTTGTCCCTACTCTGGGTCCCCAGCCTTCACTCAGTGCCGCTGCTGTTGGCTGACTTCCAGCCAGCTGTCGCCTTGTCATCAATAATGGAACGAGAAACCGGGGCTGCATGAATTCTGAAAAAGACCTAATTACGTCGGTCGTAACAGGTGACTACACCCGTTAGTGGGTGTGTGGAGGGAGTACTGTGTGGAGGGTCGTAGTCTCAGAAGATGGTGCTTAGGGACCAGGGAGGGTCTGGCTATTGTGTGGTCCTCTAGGGTTTGCCTCTGGGGTTTGTCACTGAGGAGCCCAACTGTGCTCTGGGACCTGGTGGTGAGGTGGTCCAGCTGCCATGCAGACCCGTGGTCGGTCTGTTGTGGGTGGGGGTCTGACTATTGTGGGGTCCAGTTCTTGTGAAGATGTGGGGGTGGTTGGGGTCCGGCGTCACTGCTGTGAGGTTCAAGTGGCCGTGCAGATAAGAGTGAATGGTTGTTGCAGACAGTGTGGCAGACCTCCACTGTGGTTTGCTGGAGCCTATTGTGTGGGGGGTTGTAGTTCCTGGGTTAGTGGCCATCACCTCTCTCTCTCTGCTGCTCCCTCTCCTTCTCTCCTTCCCTCTCTGCCCTTCCTGCTTTCTCTGTCCATTTCCTTCTCTCCTCTCTGTCTCTCTCCATACCTACCTCTCTTTGTGCCTCCATATTGAACTTGCATTCAAATGTTAACTGAGCAATTACTTTGTGTTCACCATCTGGCTGCAGCGGTACCTGGAGGCTCTGGGTCCTGCTCAGATGGGAAGAGGAGGTGGGACATCCCCACCCACCCCAGGTGGGCCCCAAGGGTGGTAATGACTGGTTTATGTGGAGCAAACAGGCTGGATGTTTGTGTCTCAGAGACCTCCCCTCTTCCTGGAAAGGGTTCATTCCCCAAGTATAAGTCAGACAAGGCTGAGGAGCTATGGTGGATGAATTGACTCTCTCCTACAGAGAGGGTTAAGGACATTAAGAGAAAGGACCAGCCAAGCAGCTATTGAAATGAAAGAGCATATGAGGTAGAGGGAACAGTCTGTGGAAAGGCCCTGGGGAGGGCCTGGTGAGTTGGGGAAACATCGAGGAGGCCGTGTGGCTGGAGCAGAGTGAGTGACAGCAGGTGGGGCAGTCAGGGGATGGGCAGGTTGTATAGGGCCTAGTGAACCTCAAGGAGGACTTGGGCTTTTACCCTGAAGGAGGTGGGAGCCACCGGGGCTGGAAATTTGTGAGGCTTCCTAGACAAGCCAGCCCCTGCCCCAGACATGGCTACCAGCACCATGCCCCTCTTCGTTTTATCCAATTTTTAAATTGTGGTGAAATGCATGCAACACAAAATTTGCCAGCTTAACCATTTTTAAGTGTGCAGACCAGCGGCATTAAGCGCATTCATATTCTTGTGCAGCCATCACCTCCATCCATCCCCAGAAGTTTTCATTTTCCCCAACTGAAATGCTGTCCTCATTAAACACTAACTCCCCATCCCCCTGCCCCAGCCCCTAGCTCCCACCATTCAACTTTCTATTTCTATGAATCTGATTTCCATAGGGACCTTCTCTAAGTGGATTCCTACAGGGTTTGTCCTTCTGTGTCTGGCTTATTTCACTGAGTATAATGTCCTCAAGGTTCATCCATATTGTAGCAGGTGTCAGAATGTCCTTCCTCTTAGGGCTGAGTAATATTCCACTGTGTGGATGGACCAATTGTGTTTATCTGTCATCTGTCCATCGAGACTTGCGTAGTGTCTGCATTTGATCTACAGTGGGCCTTGACTTATGAGTTTAACTCGTTAAGGAGCTCGTTAACTCAAATTACTCTATCAACTCAATGCAAAAAATCGGCTGAGAGACAGCTGGTATCTCAAAAAACTCGTTAGTCGGGACACTCGTAAGTCAAGGCCCCACTGTACTATGAATCATGCTGCTACAGAGACAGGTGTACACACAGGTGTATAAGAGCCTGCTTTCAATTCTTTTAGATACATATCCAGAAGTGGGATTGGGGGATCATACTGTAGCTCTATTTTTAAATTTTTTGTGGGTACTCTGAACTGTTTCCCACAGTGGCTGCACAGTGTTACATTCCCACCAGCAACTCACGGGGGTTATGCTTTCTCCACATCCTCCCCAGCACTGGCTATTTTTGAGGTGATTGTTTTTTTATAGTAGCCATCCTCTGAGTGTGGGATGGCATTTCTTTATAGTTTTTATTTCATTTCCCTAATGATTAGTGATGTTGAGCATCTCCACATGTGCTCACTGGCCATTCATGTATCTGCCTTGGAGAAATGTCTATTCAAGTCCTTTGCGCATTTTTACATCACATTGTTGTTGAGTATTAAAAGATACTCAAGGTACAAAGGCTGTTAAATCACGTTGTTTACCCATATCTTCAGAAAAAAATCACTTCTACTATTGTGGTAAACAACCTGCTTCCCTATTTATAATGGTCTGGCCCTCTAGCAACTTCAGCGCGAAATTATAGCTGATTTGCCTACAAACGTCAGGTGGTCATAATAATCTGGCCACTCAGTGTATATTCTGGATGTTAATTCCTTATCAGATATCGAATTTGCAAACATTTTCTCTCATTCTGTGGGTCGCCTTGTCACCCTGTGGGCAGTGATTTTGATGGCACCATTCTCTTTACAGCTAGGACAGTGGCAGCTGGCTCAAGGTGAGATCTAACCCGCAGATCCAGGCTTAACAACCACCACCAGTTCCATTCCAGTGGCTGCTGGGGCCAAGTCTGCCTGAGGGGCAGGTCTTCCTAAATCAGCCTGGCATGTGGGCACTTCCCCTAAAGCAGGGGTCTCTACTAGGCGCGATTGTCATTTGGGGCTGACACTCCTTTGTTGAGGTCCAACCCCAACGGGTCCAGGGATCCCCAAAGGTGTGGACGGAGTCGGCGAAGAATGAATGACATGAAGACAGCCTTCAGTTGATCAGCAGCCTAGTCAGGACCTCTAGCCAGGATCTCCAGCCAAAGTTCTGGTCAGAGTTCTGGTTAGGAACTGATCAGGATCTGATGTTTATTGTCTTGTTACATCCATATTTATACCAGCCGATTTTAATCCTGTCAATTTCTATTACAAAGGTTAGGGCGTTTCTTATCTCCATTCCAGGGAGTAAAGATTATGTAGCTTAACTACCCGCCTGGCGCTTAATTAAGGGGTTGTATCCCCTCCCTAACCTCAGGGAAAGATCCCCACCTGGGGAAACAACCTTTCTCGGAGAGGTGACCTTGGTTAAAACACATGGCGCTAAAGAGAGCAAACATATTAAGAACAATATGCTATATATGCCAGGTCCCTTGAAACATATGCTGTGCAGATGTTTCTTTCCTGCAGCGACTGTGTCAAGCAGCAAGGATGGACCGGCTCCCAGCACTCCTTTGTCCTGTGTAGTAGAGAGTTGGGCAGCATCCCCGCCTGACCCAGGAAATGCCAGTAGCATCCTGCCCTTGTCATCTCAACCAAATACGTCTCCAGACGTTGAAAAATGTCCTCGGAGAGAACCTCGGGCCTAATCTGGAGGGAGGTGGGAGGCTCTGCAGGGAGGAATCCAGGATGAGGTGAGTCAGTCTCAGTCACCCCAACACTAGAATGGGGACCTGGGGTGATGGCAGAACTTAATGCCTCCCTCCTTCATTCTACAGAGTTTATCAAGCACCTAGTTTGTGTCAGGTCCTGGGGTGGAGATACACTGGGGAGAGAAACAGTCTGGCCTCATGGGAGAAAGAGGGATGCTAGTCAATTAGTTACAGGACTGAATGAGAAATGACAGGGATCATAAATGCTGAGAAGCACAAACACCTGGTGTTCAGTCAATGCAGAGTAGGGGCACCCCATCTCTCCTGGGAGGTCAGGGAGGGCCTCATAGATGCAGTGGTTCTCAACCTTGGCTGCACATTAGAATCACCTGGGAATCTTTTTAAAATCCTGATTTCTGGGCCTCATCCTCTGGAAATTGTGTTTCTTTATTATGGGGGTTAGGCCACAACATTAGCAACAAAGAAACAGGATTTCCAGAGGATGAGGCCCAAAATTCAGGATTTAAAAAAGATTCCCCAGGTGATTCTAATGTGCAGCCAAGGTTGAGAACCACTGTCCTAGAGAAACTGCCATCAAAGGATGAGAATGAGGGAACTAGGGGAGGCGAGGAAGAGCGGTCCAGGCGGCAGGAAAAGAAACGTGCCGAGCCTCTGTGGTGAGTCTGAGTGGTCAGAGGCCAGAGTGGTTGGGGCGTGAAGGGACCAGCTCCCTGTAGACTCTGCAGGGCCTCATGGGTGGGGTCAGGGAGCGTGGTCTGGATCCGTTGAGGGTTTTAAGCTGGAAAATGACATAAGCTGTGGTGAAAAGATCCCTTCCACAGATAGTGCCAGGCAGGGCCGGGCACCAAGAAATGGTTATTATGACGTAGTGGGTGTTTGGGGGACCCAGAGAACTTACAGAGTCCAGTCCCAGCTTCATGACATCTCTGAGAACCATGGTACTCTCAGGTTTGGGGTGGGGGCTGGGAAAGTGGGGTGTACATGCTTTGAGTGCAGTTTGGGAGATGGGGGAGGGCAGCCATTCCTGGGGGTGGGGGCAGGGCTCCCGGGGCCAGAAGCTGCTTCTCTCAGCGCAGTCCTGGGCCGATTTCACAGGAGGAAGATAGAGGCCCTGGACTTCATGGCACCAAGTCCTGAGCTAGCAGCTGCATCCTGGCTTCAGGTGCCTTTGGGACTTGCCACATTTCCAGCCATGTCTCAGGGCTTGAGAGGATGGGCTCTGGGTCCAGCTGCCCAGGTTGCATACCCCTCCATGACCAGCTGTGTGACCCTGGGCAGACACTGTACCTCTCTGAGCCTCTGTGGCAAAAAAAGGGGAGAGTCTGCGTCTCAGGGAAGATGTGAGAATTAAACAACATCCTTCACATTCATTCATTCACTCACTCGACAAACAGGTACTAAGCACCTACAGTGTGCCAGGTGCTGTTCTAGGAACCAGGGACACAGTTCGGCACCATCACCTTCCCCAGGGGCTGCTGTTCTAGGGGCAGAGACAGACCCTAAGCTACTAACTAAAAGGTAAGGGGGTGATACGTGCCCCAAATAAACACAAGCAGGAAAAGGGCAGAACATGAAAGGGGCTGGGGGTGTGGGTGGTGATTTGGCCCAGGGGTCAGTGCAGGCCCTGCTGAGGAGGCGAGGCCTGAAGGAGGTGAGGCCAGGGCCACATGACTATCTGGAGGAACAACAGTCCTGGCCAAGGAAGTAGCCCATGCAAAGGTCCTGAGGTAGCACCGTGCCTGGTGTGTGGGGGGAACAGCGAGGGCCCATGTGGCTGGAACAGAGTGAGTGAGAGGAGCACAGCCATGAGGCTGTGCAGAGTCCCATGGGCCTGAATGTGGTCTAGCCAGCAGCAGGGGTGTTTGGAGACTCAGGTGCTTGGAAGAGAGATCCCCCAACCAGGGCCTGAGTGGGAGCAGGGGCTGCAGGGGTCCTGGCCTTGTCTGGACACGGGGCACCTCTGAGCTTCCTTCCCTGAGTCTGTGACATGACTGGGGCCGGGTGTCCAAACCTCTTCCTGTGACACCACCTCTGGGCTGGGCAGGGGGCCTCGAGCTTCTGTCAGGCAGATGGACCCCAACCTGCCTGACCACCGAGGATCTGAGACTCCTCTTATTTGGAGGATGGTTCTGGTTTGGGCTGGAGGACGGGGAGGTAGAACAGTAGGAACATGTCTGGCCAGGGGCTGAGGACTTAAGGTCCCCGAGATGAATTTCGCTCACTGTGAGTTTCAAGAGGTGAATTTCCATCAATCTGATACTCACTCATGACCTCATCCTGCTATCAGATCAGACCCTGTGAACCCTGGGCCCTCCCTGAAGATCGTGGAAATCCAGAATGAAACACCTAGTACATGTTGGGGCTAAGCATGTACCTGGGTTGTTTACCAGCAGGCACCAACCTTGTACCCACTTGACAGTTGTAAAGACTGAGGCTCAAAAAACAATGTCACTCAGAGTGTGACATTGAACCAGCAGGTGTTGCTGGCTTCAAACACCCTGCTCCCAGGCCCCAACCTCCATCCCCCATTATCAGCCTGTTCCTGGCTCTGGGGACTCCAGCTGGGCTGTGGTCTGGGCTCAGAGTCACCAGTGGCTTCTGGCCTCTCCATGTGCCCCAGGAGGAAGCCAGGGAGGGGGAGGGCCACCAATCCCAGGGGCCTTGCATTTCCCCCTGAAATCTGAGTACTCTCAGAGGGCTCTCAGTTTTAGAGATTGGTTTCACTGGGGCTTCTATGAAACAGGGGTTCACTCAGAGTGAGAGTGCAGGGCCCCGAGGCTCCATCGGGCTCCCCGAGCCCCGTGAGAGTGTAGCCTCTTGAGATTCCTCGGCACTTCCAAGGAAGGGCTGCCTAGGGCCCTGGGAACAGACCCTGCAGGTCCCTGTCCTCACTAGGAGCTTTCTTAGAGGAGAGGCACTTGTAACATCTTGGGGAGAAGGGCACCTTCTTCATCCTGGGCCCCTGAGTCTGAGCAGGGAGGGTGGGGACGTTGGAGAGGAATTTAGGGAAGCAGTTTCTGACCCCCCAATTGCACAACCCCTGTGATATGGACACTTCATTACCTCTCAGAGCTGCCTTGCTGGATTCGTTAGTTGGAATTCTTAGAAAATTCTTAAAGTTCTTTCAGATGCTGCTCCCCACTGCACCTCCATCCCCTTCTCTGTGGTCCTGGCTCCAAATATTTCACACCTCCTGTATTTACCAAGCGCTTATCCTGGAAAAGTGTGGGCATGGCGGACACGGACCCAGAGTGAGCACTGTAGTGTAGGTGAAAACGCAGAGTGCTGGGGACCCAGAAGAGGCTCCTGGCCTAGCTGAGAGGGGTCAATCTGGTGAGCTTCCTGCAGGAGGTAACATCTATGCTAAGTCCTGAAGGAGGGGTAAGATTCAGCCCAGAAAGAGATGAGGAAAGAGAAGAATGTTTCAGGCAGAAGGAACAGCATGTGGAGGTGAGAAAACATCTTTTGCGCAAACGAAAGAGGTTCTAAGTGGCTAGAATGGTGTGCTTGATGAGGGATGTTGGTCACGCTGAGGCCAGAATGGAGAGATGCCAGGTGCAGTGATTCAGGTGGGAGGGAAGTGACAACTCATTTCTCAAAGAGGTTATGAGTCCACCTTTATGTCATATTGCCTAATTGCTTTTCCAGGAAGCAATTTACACCTCCACCTTCTAGGTACACAAGTGCCCACCTCACCACATCCTTGTTAGTGTTGAGTTTTATAATTTTTAAAAAATCTTTGCCAATTTCAGCTGAAAACACACACACAAAACAAAACTGTATCTCATTGTGTAAATGAAAACAAATGAGTATTTCTCTGGTAAGGGTTGGGGGCGGGGGTGGGGGGTGAACAATTTTTTAGATGTTCATTGGCCACCCCAATGCCGCCTCTTGCCTGTGAATGTTAGCAAGTCTTAGACCCAATGGAGAGTTTGTGGTCATTTTAGTTCCCCTTTTAGCACAAAACAAATGGAAACTTGTAGGCTGCCCTCTGGCCAAGTGGGTGGGGGAATTGTGAGGCAGTCTACCCACTCTCTTTTTATCAAATTTAAATGTTTAATTTTTTATTACAGTTGACATGCAATATTATATTAGTTTCAGGTGTCTAGCATAGACACCTTCAAGAAGTCTAGCACCCACCTGGCACTATGAATAGTTGTCACAATATTATTGACTATATTCCCTATGCTGTACTTTCCATCCCCGTGACTATTTTGTAACTATCAATTTGTACTTCTTAATCCTTTCACCCTTGTCACCCAGTCCCCCATCCCTGCTCCCACCTGGCAACCATGTTTTTTTCTGTGTATCTGTGAGTTTGTTTCTGTTTTGTTTATTTTGTTTTTTAGATTCTACATATTAGTGAAATTATATGATGTTTGTCTTCCTATATCTGACTTACTTTATTTAGTATAGTACCCTCTAGGTCCATCCACATTGTCCCAAATGGTAAGATTTCAATCCTTTTTTTTTTTTTAATGGATGAGTAATATTCTATTGTATATGTGTACCACATCTTCTTTTTTCAGTTATCTATTGATTTACATTTAGGTTTCTCCCATATCTATTGTAAATAATGCTGCCAGGAACAGAGGGATGCTTATGTCTTTTCTAAGTAGTGTTTTGAATTTTTTCAGATAAATGCTCAGAAGTGGAATTGCAGGGTCCTAGGGTAATTCTATCTCTAATTTTCTGAGGAAACGCCGTACTGTTTTCCATAGTGGCTACACCAACTTTCAATCCCACCAACAGTGCACAAGCCGAGGGCTCTTTCTCCACATCCTTGCTAACATTTCTTGTTAAGTGAGATGTTAGCTGTGACTTTGTCATCGATGGCCTTTATTATGCTCAAGCATGTTCTCTGTATTCCCATTTTCTGAGTGTTTTTACCATAAATTGATGCTGGGTTTTGTTAAAACCTTTTTATGCATCTATTGATATGATCATATGATTTTTTATTTTTATGTGGTGCATTATGTTACTTGATTTGTGGTGTATTATGTTACTTAATTTTGTTTGATATTGAACCAAACTTGTATCCCAGGAATAAATCCCACTCAATCATGGTGTATGATAATTTTAATGTATTGCTGAATTCAGTTTGCTCATATTTTGTTGAGGAGTTTTGCATCTATGTTCATCAGAGATACTGGCTAATAATTTTCTTTCTTTGTAGTGTTTTTATCTAGTTTTGGGGTTAGCAAAATACTGGCCTAATAACAAAAGTTTGGGTGTCTTTCCTCCTCTTGAAATTTTTGGAATAGTTTGAGAAGGGTAGTTACTAGTTCTTCTTTGAATGCTTGGTAAGATCTATCTGTGAAGCCATCCAGTCCAGGACTTTGTTAGTTTTTTTTTATTACTGCTTCAATTTTGTTGGTTGTAATAAGTTCTATCCAGATTTTATGTTTCTTCTTGAATCAGTTTAGGAAGATTGTGTATTTCTAGGAATTTCTCTATATTTTTCAGATTGTTCAATTTGTTGGCATATAATTGCTTGTAATATTTTTTTTACAACCCTTTGTATTTCTCTGGTGTTAGTTGTTACTTCTCTTTCATTTCTTATTTTATTTATTTGGGTCCTCTCTTGTATTTTCTTGATGAGTCTGGCTAAGGCTTTATCAATCTTTTTTATCTTTTCAAAGAACAAGATCTTGGTTTCATTGGTCCTTTCACTGAGGGATTTATTTGTTGTTTTGTTTTTCTAGTTCCTTCAGTTGTAAGGTTATACATTTATTTGAGACTTTGTTTTGATTTCTTTGAGGGAGGCCTGTATTGCTATGACTTTCTGACTTATGACTGCTTTCACTGTGCCCAATAGGTCATTGTGTTTTCATTTTAATTTGCTTCAGGGTGTCATTTTATTTCTTACTTGATCTTATTTTTAACCCACTCATTGTTTAGTAGCATGCTATTTAGCCTACATGTGTTTGAGCATTTTTCAAGTTCTTTTTCTTGTCATTGATTTCTAGTTTCATGCCACGTGATCATAGAAAATGATTGATATTATTTCAATCTTCTTAAATTTATTGAGACATTCTTTGTGGCCCAAAATGTGATCTATCCTGTAAAATGTTCTATGTGCACTTGAAAAGAATGTATATTCTGATGCTTGGGGGTAAAATGCTTTAAAAATATCAATTCAATGCACCTGGTCTAATGTGTCATTTAAGGCTGCTGTTTGTTTCCTGGTTGATTTTCTGTCTGGAAGTTCCATCCATTGATGTTAGTGGAGTGTTAAAGTCCCCTACTATGACTATATTTCTTTTGATCTTTCCCTTTACGTCCATCAATATTTGGTTTACATATTTAGGTGATCCTTTGTTGGGTGCATAAATGTTTATAAGAGTTATACCCCCTCTTGGATTGATTCTCTTTTCATTATGAAATATCTATTTTTGTCTCATTTTATAGCCTTTGTTTTAAAATATAATTATTGCCATTTTCATTAGTATGAAATGTCTTTTTCCATCCCTTTACTTTTTGTCTATATGTTTTTTTATCCAAAGTGGGTCTCTTATAGACAACATATGTAAGGGTGTTGTGGGTTTTTTTATTCATTCAGGTACTCTATGTCTTTCTTTAATATTTTTATTGATTTTTAGACAGAGAGGCAGGGAGAGGGAGAGAGAAAGGGAGAGGGAGAGAAAGAAACATTGATGTGAGAGTGAAACATCTATCAACTGCCTCCTGCATGCACCCAACTGAGGATTGAGTCTACAACCTGGGCATGTGACCTGACCAGAATCAAACTGGCAATCTTTCGGTGCATGGGACAATGCCCAACCAACTGAGCCATAGTGGCCAGGGCACCCTATGTCTTTCTATAGGAGCACTTAATCCATTTACATTTAAAGTGATTATTGATAGGTATGTAGTCAGTGCCATTTTATCATTTGTATTTATGTTCTTCCCCCTCCCAATCTTTCTTTTTAAAGAAGCCCATTTAATAATATGTCTTATAATACTCATTTGGTACTGATGAACTCCTTTAGCTTTTCATTGTCTGGGAAACTCTTTATTTCTCCTTCAATTTTAAATGACAACCTATGGGTAGAGTAGACTTGGTTGTGGGTCCTTGCTTTTCATCACTTTGGATGTTTTGTGCCAATCCTTTCTGCCTTGCAAAGTTTCTGTTTAGAAATCAGTTGATAGTCTTATAGGAGCTTACTTGTAGGTAACTAACTGACTTTCTCTTGCTGCTTTTAAGATTTTCTCTTTGCCCTGGCTGGTGTGGCTCAGTTGTTATAGTAGCAGCCCATGTACCAAAGATCATGGCTTTGATTCCTGGTCAAGGGCATGTACCTGGGTTGCAGCTTCAATTACTGGTCACAACCGGGGCACATGCAGGAGGCAACAAATCAATGTATCTCTCTCACACTGGTGTTTCTCTCTCTCTCTCTTTCCTCCCTTCATCCCTTCCACTCTCTCTAAAAATCAATAGAAAATATATTCTCAGGTGAGGATTAACAACAATAAAAAAAGATTCTCTCTTTTTCTTTAACCTTTGGCTTTTTAATTACTAGAGGCCTGGTGCACGAAAATCATGCACTCAGGCGGGAGTGTCCCTCAGCCTGGCCTGTGCCCTCTCATAGTCTGGGAGCCCTCAAGGGATGTCTGACTGATGGGGGAGCAGGCCTAAGCCATCAGTCAGACATCCTTAGCACTAATGCAGAGGCGGGAGAGGCTCCCGCCACCACTGCTGCAGCTCCTG
Organism: Myotis lucifugus; assembly: GCF_000147115.1. Taxonomy (NCBI): domain Eukaryota; kingdom Metazoa; phylum Chordata; class Mammalia; order Chiroptera; family Vespertilionidae; genus Myotis; species Myotis lucifugus. Next base: position 51,072 of record NW_005872245.1, read on the forward strand.
CATTGACGTCTGCCTCCTGGTGGTCAGTGTGCATCATAGCAACTGGTTGTTCTGCCGTTCAGTCAATTTGCATATTAGCATTTTATTATATAGGATGTGACTTGATGTGGGCTCTTTGGGTTCATATTGTTTTACCTACTCTTTTTTGATTTATTTTTTTCTCACCATTTTTTCTGTCCTTAAAAAAGTTTTTTTATTTTTCTCTCTCCCCCATTTGTAGCTGAGTCACCAAGTGACTGTAGTTTTGTTCTCATTAGGGTTCTTTGGCCTCAAAGAAAAGGGTTTTCTGGGATGCAGAAAAGTGTTCCATGTGAGACCACCTGAATATGCCTGGTTTCTTGTACATACAACTTAATATTTAATTCTCAAAACATCTGCATGTGATGGGGACCCCTGAGCCAGTTTTATATGTGAGAAATCTAATACTTAGAGATGTTAAGTCACCCATTCAGCATCCGATGGCCAATTTTAGCCATTTCACTCAATCACCTCTTCTGATATTAATATTCTGTTTAATTAAATTCTAATTTGGAGCGGGGGAAGGCTGGCCATTTTTTTCACATCCATTGTCCCAACCTGGCTAGTCTGAAAAAGAAAGCTCTGTTCCTCATTAGGGAAGATCTGTGAAGTCCAGCTCAGCAGCAACGTTATAACACAGGCAAAGAAAAAAAAAAAACAGGAGAGAAGGGGAAACCACAGAACACTCTTGGAGAGCCACAAATGGCCTCCAGGCTCATCTCCTGAGTTAGAAATTAGGTCTTGGCTTTTATAACCTGGGCTCCAGGTTTGGGGTTCATCTCTGCCACTGAAATCCCATGTGACCTTGGTAAGTCCCTTTCCAGATCTGGGTCTTGGGTTTCCCTTCTACTAGTCAACCCATCACTTGAGTTTTGTAGCAACTGTATTTTTCATGTCATGGTTCTAACTGGTTCTTATTTATATCTACTTGTTTTTGTTTTATAACCTCCTATTCTTCTTTTATGGCTATTATTCCATCCTTTATATTTTTGAGTAATCTATTTTTGCACTAGATTTTAATATTGTACAGTATTCTCTATTTCCTCTGGTATCAGTTCTTCAAGTTGGGGAGTTTGTGGGAGCTTCATAAAGTAGTTGTGAATTTTTCATCTCTTTGAGAGTCTTCTGAGAGTGTGTGCTCTTGACCTCACATATTAGGTGGCACTGCACTTCCATGGGTGGGGCACCTTGCCACTGGGCACATCTGCTTTGGTTCTGCTTCCTTATCACCTTCCTGTCTTTGTTAAGTGTTTGGGGAGGAGGGAGGCAGTTTCAATGTGTATTTGATCCACCACCTTCAAAGGAAATCCAGTTTTGTCATCTATAAACTGACACTGTTGTGTTGGGTGGTCTCTGAGGGTTCTCACAAAAATTCTCAACACAAATAACCACAGGGGTATGGTCACAGAGGTCTAGTGAGAGACGGTTCTAATACCACCACCAACTATAAAAATAGCTGTGTGGGCCATTTTCTATTATTATTACCGTCTCTTCACATATCTGATCTTATTTGTTCTTGACATCACCAATGGTGCTACTATTATCCTTGTCTTACCGATAACACACCGGAAGCCCAAGCACACTCAGCTGGAAAGGAGGATTTGAACCCATTTAGAGCAGGACTAAGCTCTTACCTCTCTTCACCCATTGCATCATCCCAGCAGCTTGGGTGCTTGTGTCAGCCCTGATCCATTATTATTAGTGCCGTTTCTGGACACTTTTTTCCTCTGTTTACTTAGAGGTATTCAATACTGTGTCCCCAGCCCCAGCCAGCCAGGTGGCTCAGCTGGTTGGATTATCGTTCAGTACACAAAAAGATGAAAAGCGTTGCAAGTTCCATTCCCAGTCAGGGCACATACTAGTACCTAAGGGTATGCAAGGTGGCCGATCAATGTGTCTCTCTCTCTCTCTCTCTCTCTCTCTCTCTCTCTCTCTCTCTCTCATCAATAAACATCAATAAACATATAAACATATACTCAGGTGAGGATTTAAGCAACAACAAAAAAGACTGTGTCCTTTGGCTCAGTGGATAGAGCATTAGCTCACAGACTGAAGGATCCTGGGTTCAACTCCAGTCAAGGGCACTTGCCTCAGTTGCAGGCTTGATCCCCGGCCCTGGTTGGGGCATGTGCAGGAGGCAAACAATCGATGTGTCTCTCTCACAATGATGTTTCTCTCTTTCTGCCTCTCCCACTCCCTTCTACTCTCTCTAAAAAAATCAATGGGAAAAAAATGTCTTTTGGTGAGGATTAACAACAACAACAACAACAACAACAACAACAAAAGACTGTGTCCTCAGTGTAAGAAGTGGGAAAAGTGTGTTAGAAAAGGTGTGGGTTCTGGAGTCTGGCTGTGCTAATGCAGGCAAGTCACTTGACCTCTCAGAGCCTTAGTTTGTGGTGAGTGCAAACGGTGACATTGCTTGTGCCTGACACAGAGCAGGGGCTCCCTAAGCTTTCCTTGGAGGAAAGCAGACTACTAGTAGAGTAGTGATGGGGGATCATGAGCATTGATGCGTCAAGTTCCAAAAGTGTTTTCGGGGCCAGAGGGAGGAGAAGGTGTTCATGGGCACAAAGAGAGAATGAATTCCAACATGGAAAGGCTCCGTGAAGTTGGATATTAGCTCCATTCCAGGAAGGCTTTCTTGACCTTGACAGCTTACCCAGCCTCACAGGGCTGACTTCAGAGTGAATGAGCTCCCTACCATGCAGAGGAACCAAGCAGAGCTTTGATGGCCACTGGTCAGGGAGGCTGCAGAGGCTGATTGGGCTGATGGGGCTAGTTTGACTGGGCCATCTTTGAGGGATACCCTTTATCTGTTTCCTCACCCACTGGACGCTGTTTCACAAGGAGCGTTCCCTATCTCACCGCCCCCCATTAGCACGGCCTTTCTGTGACCACAGGAAGGCCCAGCCCAACCCTCACTGCGTCTTCTCTAAATAAACTCGGGCAGCTGAGCTATCTACTTCGCCATCTCCCTAGAGGTGTAGGAGGTGGTGGTTAGGGGACCTCTGGCCAAGCCACAGAGAGGAGTGACTCAAGCAGAGAGACAGCCTGTCCCTCCTCTATCTGACCATCTCCCCATGCACGGACTTCTTCCTTGGGCAACTGCTGGTTTTGAATTGGCTTAACAGAACCCTGTTCTGTGTCTCCCTCCCTTTCCAACCCATCTGGACCCTGGTCCAGTCATCTCTGGGCTTGTCTGCACCCTATATGTCTTCTAAAGGCAGGTTGGTGCTTCCCCAGGGCCCTGACACGTGTCTTTGACCTCCATGCTGATGCACATCAACTCCTGGGCTCTGGTCAGCATCCTTGAAGTTAGAATGGTGGTCAGAACCCTGTCTGAGGGCCCCCCAGGACAGGGCCAGGAGGGTGACAGGAGGATGCTGTGGCTACTGGGAGAAGGGTGCTGAGTGAGAGATGGTCTGGGGATTTATTTTGGCTGGGGCTTAGATGAGCTGTGAGGGTGGTGAAAGACCCAGGCTCAGCCCCCGAAGGAAGAGAGAACCCATTCAGGCTTATTGCACTCCATTCTCAGGGTCCTGCCCTTGAGCATTACTTTATCTGCTCATTTGTTCCTTCACTCACATTTCAATCATCCTTTTTTATAAAAATTAAATTTATCGGGGTAAAAATGGTTGGGGTGACATTTTTATTCAAATACTTGTGCATTCATTGGTTCATGCAAAAACTATTCATGCACTCATTGGCTCATCCAAAAATATTCATGCATTCATTGGTTCATTCTAAAAAACATTCACGCATTCATGCACTGGTTTGTCAAAAAAACACACATTCATGTAGTATCTTCCTTACTTGTTTATTTTCATCCTCTGTGGGAAGATGGGTGTGAATTGAGCAATGCTTTTAGGAATCTAAGAGATTCACACTTTCATAAGCCTATGCCAGAATTCTAGGGTTGCAATCTGTGTGTGTTTGGGGGGGAGGGGGGGATCCTCTCACATGACTATGAGTTTTCAAGGGGGTCCAGGCATGGGTACTGTTTTCCACATGGCGACACCATTTTTCATTGCCACCAACAGTTCACAAGTGTTCTAATCTCTCCACATCCTGTCCAACACTTGCTGTCTTCTGATAGTAGCATCAGGTTTGTTGTGAGGTGGTATCTCATTGTAGTTTAGAATTGCATTTCCCTAATGATTAGTGGTGTCGAACATTTTTCCATTGTCTTACTGGCCATGTGTAAATCTTCTTTGATAAAATGTCTCATCAAGTCCTCTGCCCACTTTTGAATCAGGTTTTTATTGTTTTTGTTGAGTTTTAGGAGTTTTCTATGTATTCTGGATGTTAATCCCTTATGTGATTTGCAAATATTTTCTCCTATTCTGTGGGTCGTCTTTTTACTTTGTGAATAGTATCTTTGATGTACAAAATTAAAAAATGTTTATGATGTCATATTTGTGTATTTTTCTTTGTTACCTGTAGGCACAATATTATTTCTTTAAAAACAAATCTGTCAGTGAATGAATAGAACGTTAGATGGATGGATGAATGAGTGGATGGTAGACAGATGATTGTACGAATGGAGGGGGGATAGGTGGATATTTGAATGAGTGTATGGAGAGATAAATAAGATGGTGGGTGGGTGGTAAATGGACAA
>NW_005872245.1:55884-60091 GCF_000147115.1 Myotis lucifugus
AATTGTGATTATTTTCTGACCCCAACTTGACTTAGGTTAACTCTGGACAATTCTCTCTTTCTAGGTTCAGGCTTTCTTCTGCTCCCTCCAGAGCCTCTACGAACCTCACCCTGGAGCTCAGATTGAACTGTGCCCTTGGTTTGTCTGCTGACCTTCTCGGGGGTAAGAAGTTGGGAAGCAGCCTGCACCCTCCCAAAGGTTACAGTGCCCACTGGCCCTCCCTGATGACTGTGGTCGCCTTTCCCAGCCAATGCCTTCTCTCTCCAGCGGCCTCATCCACGCCTCTATCAGGCATCAAACCATCCCAGGAGCTCCCCTTCTCTCAAATACACCCCTCTCTGCCCCCACACTGGTCTCCAGACAAATTCCCATTGCACCTGCACCCCTCCCCCACTGGGGAAGGTGGAGGGTAACTTAGAGGGAGGGGTCCTCCAGGTCAGCCTCCTGCTGCCAGGCCAAGACCTCTTCCCTGTTCCTCAGGTCCCCCAGGCAGCCATGGATTTGGGTCTCTTGGGCCTGCCAGATGCACTCCAAGGTCGCAGCAAGATCCTGCAGGGAGCGCGGGGCAGGGGCCCGGTCTTGCGTCGGCAACGGGAGTTCCTGCCAGAAGAGAAGAAGGACACGGTTTACTGGGAGAAGCGGCGGAAGAACAACGAAGCTGCCAAAAGATCCCGGGAGAAGCGGCGTCTCAATGACCAGGCCCTGGAGGGCAGGCTGGCCGCAGTGCTCCAGGAGAACGCTCTGCTCAGGGCTGAGCTGAGGGCTCTCAAGCGTCACCTTGGCCTCCTGTCTCCGGCTGGTAGCTCCCGGAGCCTGCCCTTGCAGGCCCTGCTGTGGGCGTCCCCCTGGATGGAACACCGCCTCCCTGGAGCTGGACCACTCCCATCTCTGCCTGGCTCCCATGGCTGCGTCTTGAGGCCCTGCTGCCTGGACGCTGGGGTTCCAGGATGCCAGGCCTGCCAAGTGGCTCACAAGTGGACTGGCCTGGCCACTTCCTCCACGTTCCCCCAAGACCCTGCCCCCACTGACCCCAAGAGAATGGATGTGGCCTTGCAAGCTGCCGTCCCAGCCACCTTCTTCAGCTGTCACATCCTGGGTGGGCATGGGGGACCCCCGCCTGAGCTCTGGCCCTGCTGGGGGCTATGGTCTCCTGTGCAAACTGGTTGCCAGGCCCCGGGGCCCTCCGAGGTGTTACTGACACCCACTGCTGATCCCATGGGGTTGCCATCCGGGATGGCCGGCTCCGCCCCAGGGAGCCATGCTGAGGGTCCTGCTCAGCCCTCCCTGCCCCATAAACTGCGCATCAAGTCCCAAGCCGCTGGCAGAGCACCTGGAGGCTGCAAGGGCGGCCAGGGGCCCCTCTGAGGACTTTCCCTAGGCAGGGCCAGGACTGCAAGGGGTGGGGGAGGGTTGGGGCTGAGCATGGGTTATCTGGGGGGATGAATGGCTTGGCCTTGACCCAGTCCCTAGTACTGGGCAAGGCCTGTGAGAAGCAGGGGTGAGGGGCTGGTTGGGGAGTCTGTTTCTCAGTGACCAGGCCTCTAGAAGGAGGGTATGGGGTTCTATCTTGGATCATACCATGGCTCCTGTCCTGTGTAAAATATGTGTTTTGGGTAATTACCTTTCTTCCTTCCTTCCTTCCTTCCTTCCTTCCTTCCTTCCTTCCTTCCTTCCTTCCTTCCTTCCTTCCTCCTTCCCTTCCTTCTATCCATCCATCCATTTGTCTATTCTTCCATTCATTTATTCATTTAATCGCTCATTTTTGTATTCGTTTGTTTATCATATGTTCATTGATTCAGTCTGTCATTTATTTACAATTCACTTGTCCCCACACCCACCCACTTGTGATCTTTGTGCTCCTCCCTCTGTGCTCAGCGTAGTGACAAGTAGGAAGACACCCTCCTGGCTTTGGGGTTTCCGTTCTGGGGGTGGTGATGGTGGTTTGGGGACAAATACACTGAGGACCATGCCGAAGGAGGAAGGAATGTCTCAAGATGTCCCAATTCTCCTATCTTTGTGTTCTCTTGGCGGTTCGCTTGCCACCTACTTTGCAGATCAATTCTCCTACTCCAGTGGCTGCCTCTGTGTCTTGGTCAGGACTGTGAGTTGCCGGAAGAGGTGGGCAGTGTCTGAGGGGGCCGTTTCCTCTCTCCCCGGCTGCTTACTGCCCAGCACACACACTCCCGCTGGGAGGGAGAAGGGACCACTCTTCAGGAAAGGTCCCCCAGGGACCCCGAAGACCCAGAGCTCATCAAAGCCTTACCCCAACTCAGTTTCTCACTCAGGCCCCTCTATTTAAAACAACAACAACAACCCATATATTTTTAAAGCTCTTACTAGATTCTGGATAAAAAGAAGACCCAACTCCAATTATGGGCCGAGTTGTGGGAGGTCCTCTAGGCTGATGCCGTCGCTGAGCCCTGAACACCCCGGGTCAGCTGGCTCGCTGGCCTCAGGTGCCCCCTTACCAAGCGCAGGCTGGGGTCGTTCTCTGCCTCCAAGGGTTTATCACAATCACAAACGTGTGCAGCCCAGGAGCCCTGCTCCTGCTGGGCAGTGCAGGGAGCCCCGCACATCACTGCCCCGCCCTCCTCCGCCAGCTCACCATTTGTTCCGGTTCTTCACTGGTGCTCAGCCCTCCAGCTGGAGCAGAAACAAGCTCCAGTAGAAGATGCTGATGAGGCCTCATTTCTCTATTTTGCCTACAAGAATTCACAGAGACAAGGACTTCTAGTGGTCACAGCTGCAGCAGTCAGACATGGGGGGCTGGGGGAGGGGAGGATCAGCCAGTACCTGCCCTCCTGAACACCCAAGCTGCCAGCTCAGGCTCTGCCCCTGGACACAGGTGGGTGGGGAGTCCCCAGTGCCCTGCCTTCTCCCCCACCTTTAAGCTTGGCTTAGAGCAGTGATGGCGAACCTTTTGAGCTCGGCGTGTCAGCATTTTGAAAAACCCTAACTTAATATGTATTAAACAAATACATATAGTTTATTAGAAATTTTTTGATATTTGCAACCATAGTAAAACAAAGACTTATATTTTTGATATTTATTTTATATATTTAAATGCCATTTAACAAAGAAAAATCAACCAAAAAAATGAGTTCGCGTGTCATAGGTTCGCCATCACTGGCTTAGAGCCTCACATCCCCCAAGAGTGTCATGGGGAGGTAGGAAGGAGAGCTGCCTGAAGGAGGTGCCGCTGGCCTGTCTCTCCCCAGCCAGCCCTCACAGCTGGAGGGGTAGCCCCGGGGGTGCCGAGGAGCCAACTCTCCACATGAAGATGCTACACAGCTGCCCTGGCTGGTCCTTCTGAAGCCTGTGATGCAGCTCTGCTTCTGGCCAAGGGGATAGTTAAAAAGCCCTAAGGGGAGAGGAAAGGAGGTAGCGGGGCAGCTGAGTAGCATCCGCTGCTGGGAGATGTGGGTGGCTTGGTGCTTTTGGTGATGCCACCCAGCCACTGTCCCCAAGGTGTCTGAGGTGTCTGGGCCCAGCTCACTCACACCCCATGGACTCAGGGGAGTGAGCGCTGACCGCCTTTGGGTCACTCACACCCGCTTTGACCTTCCAGCACCAGTTGCAAAAGGCCAGAGAATTGTCTGCCTGAAGCAAATCCTAGAATTTCCACATCAGGAAGGTCCCCCAGCGTCTACTGATGAGTGGCCGCCCAGTCTAGGGATGGAGAACTCACTGCCTGCAAAACCCCAACACCACTCCTTTTCTAGAGTGAAAACCTGCTTCTTGCCAACTTCTACCTCTAAGCCCGCTCTTACCTCAGGGGGTCACTCAGAACCCCCTCCCCCTGCTTGGAAGCAGCTGGGGGGGGGGGGGGGGAAGGAGAATCTGGGTTTTCCTCTGGAAAGGAGAGATCACCACACTTCCTCAGAAGGTCTGAGAATATGAAATCTCATTTATTTTTTAAAAATATTTTATTGATTTTTTTTACAGAGAGGAAGGGAGAGGGATAGAGAGTTAGAAACATCGATGAGAGAGAAACATTGATTCAGCTGCCTCCCGCACACCCCCAACTGGGGATGTGCCCGCAACCAAAGTACATGCCCCTAACCGGAATCGAAACTGGGACCCTTCAGTCCACAGGCCAATGCTCTATCCACTGAGCCAAACCGGGTAAGGGCTGAAATCTCATTTATTGTGTGTATAACACTTTAGACCCAGCAAATGTCGGACAAATGTCAACTCCCCTCTCTTC
>NW_005872245.1:60275-66308 GCF_000147115.1 Myotis lucifugus
TTTTTTGAGCTTCCAGAATGTGTCAAACAAGGAAATGGATAAGGGAGGACGTGCTCCAGACTGAGGAGTTTGCCAAAGGAAACTTGTCCAAATATCTAGAACATTGACTCTAGACATGTCGATTACTCTCCTGTGTTGGCTCTGTGTCCCGTGCCAAAAGCTAACGGACTGCTGGCCACCCTCCGTGTGGCTGCCTGGGAGCTGCTGAAAGGACTCTAGTGCCATGCCCCACCCGGCAGTATCCACCGGCCCCTCAGGTTATGTCCGTCACAATCATGATGGACTTGGGGACTACATTTTAAAACATTGTGCAACCATGTGTTCCATTTCCTCTCCCACCCATCCTTGAAGGCTGGTGAGATCTCTTGGCTGTGAATACACGACCTTTCTTCCTGCTTTGGGTCTGTCTTCTAGCCATTGTAAGGGGTGTAATAAACACTGAATGAAAGTCTGCACCATCGCTGGTGATGCCAGGTGCAGACAGAAAATGAGTGGAAGGTGCCGATGAGGCCACATTGTCTGTCTTGTCTAGAAGGATTCACAGAGACATCCTGGCTGAATCCTGTGTTCCCTGGATTCTTGCTCCTCAAATCATGTCTAGAGACCAGTAGCCACAGCCTCACCTGGGAGCTTGTTAGGAATGAAGAATCTGAGGCCCCACTCAGGACAGGTGAATCAGAACCTTCATTTTACCAAGATCCCTGGGAGATCCATATACACAGTAGAGTTTGAGAAGCATCAGTTCAGAGCAGGGTTGGCAAACTTTTTCTGTATGGGGGTCAGAAAGTGGATATGTTTTCGCTCTGTGGGGCAGACAGCCACTGTTGTATCTACTTCATTCACTCATTGTAGCTTGAAAGCCACAGACAATGTGAAAACAAGTGGGTGGAGCTTGTTTCCAAACACAAGTGTGTTTCAATAAAATTTATTTCCCAAAACTGGTGTGGCTGGAATTGGCCTGTGGGCCAAAGTTGGCTGATGGTGTATATACTTGAGTAGAATCACAGATCCTAAGGGATAGCTGTCCTCAACCTGGATACTGCCAAAGTGTTCCACACAGTGGTATTTCCAATTTATAGTCCCTTGAATGTAAAAGAAGTTTATGTTCTGCCAACAGTTGGTTTTGGTGGACTGTTTGACTTTTGACAATCCGGTATGTAAAATGATTTTAACCTGTTGAACATCTTTGCCAAAATCGGTGGGCCACTTGGGTTTCCTCATCTATAATTGCCTGTTCAGCTGGGATATTTACCTTTTTCTTATTGATTTATCAGAGCTCTTTTTATATTCTAGATATACATCCTTTGTCACTTATGAACATTATTTTTACTTGTCTTTTCAGTTTATTCCTTCCTGAAATGAGATATAGCCAAATGTATCAATCTTTTATGATTTGTATAGTTTTTGTCTTGTTTAAGAATCCTTCCATGTCTTAAAGTCATAAAGATAGCCTCCTAAATGTTTCTATAAATGTTTTAAAGTTTGCTTTTCACATTTAGGCATTTCACATTTCACATTTCCGTCTCTCTTTTATTCTATTGTATGAAGTGCCATTATTCAAACTTCCTTGATCAAAAGAATCACCTAGAGATACTTGTTTAATTACAGAACTCCTGAATTCAGACCTCCTAGGAGACAGGCCTTGAAATATTTTTATAATCCTGGTTGGTAAAAGTTGGCTTAGTGTTTAGCAGATGGTTTAGGTGCTGGGCAGGACCAGCATTCCACCCGGCTTCACGGTCTTGCACACATCACTGAGTCTCCCTTGAGAGACTTCTTAAGAAGAGTAAATGAGAAGCAGTACATACATGGCTTGGCACAGGGCCTTTCCCTGTGAACTGGGTTGCTTTATTCTCATGGTGAATGTAATCCTTTTTGCTTTGGCTACCAGGGGGCTCAGAGCTAAATTTCCGGCTCAACCATAATAGCAATTCACTCATTTATTCTCAAAATTCCTTTATTCACTTAGCAAATATTTATTGATCATATATTGTGTCCCAGACACTGAGGGAAGAACAGTGAACAAAATTGATGTGGTTCCTGCCTCTGTGGGGCTTACAGCCCAGTGGGGGAGACAGATAGAAAAAAGCATAGTAGAATCTGTGATGGGAAGTGTCATGGAGAATAAAGAAGTAGGGGACAAGAGAGAGGTCACGGTGGGTGGGTTATAAGAATTAAAATAAAAAGGCCAGGAAGGGCCTTGTTAAGAAGGTGACATTTGAGCAGAGACTCGAGGGAGTGAAGAATGTGCTGGGGGAAGAGGACTCAGTGGGCAGAGAGAACAGTCTGTGTAAAGTGCCTGACGGGTTGGAGAAACATGGAGGAGGCCCTTCTGGCTGGGGAGAGAGGGAGGAGGTAAGGACAGGGAGGTGATGGGGGGCAGGTCATGCAGGGCCTGTGGGTGCAGGTGAGGACTCTGTCTTCCTCTTTGAGTGAGCATGTTTCTCCTGTAACACTCCCTCCAGCCCCCCTCCATCCTGCGATGCGTGAGGCTGAGTGAAAAATAAGAAAACCCACCCCACAAGCACAGGAGAGTTGGCTCATCATCTGAGGGAGGGGGTGACTGACCACAGTGTTGCTGTAACCCACCCCCCACAGGCGACCCACAGGCCCCTGCACTCTGAGCAAAATGCCATCCAGTCCCTGCCTCTGACTCTGTCTGAGAGATGAGGGAGGGGCAGGTAATGCTGCTCCATGGAGTGGAATCATGGGAGGAAAAGGCAGATGTTTCTCTTTTCTTCTTTATAAAGCCGCCTTCTACTAAACAGCCATGTTGGACCAGCGTGGGAGGGTGGGCTCGGCTAAACAGGAAGAGCTGGAGATGAGCTGGAGATAAGGTGGCTCCAGCCTGTGACAGTGGGGAGGACAGCCCTGAAAGACCACAGGGCGAGAAGGAGGTAGAGAGTTACACCTGCCACAGGGTTACCAAGGTCTGTCTGTCACCTGGGACAAGTGGGCTCCTTTCCCGCCACCTGGTCTGGGCCAGTGCCTGTGCCTCGGATTTTGTTTCATCCTCTGCAAAAGGCCTCATGATAATTATCCTCATTAATAGATGGGTAAACTGAGGCTCGGAGCGGTTACATACCTTGCCTAACATCAGAGCCAGCGGCAAATGAGCTCTTTCCTTCCTCATCACTGCACTAGTATCATGGCCAACTTTCTCTTCCTTGAACTGCTTTTCCGCCTCATTTTCTTGCTTGCTGTTCCCTCTGCTGCAATGCTTTCCCCTCAGTCCTTTTTATTTTATTATTTTTAAAAATTATTTTTATTTAAGTATCGTTGGTATACAATAGTCTGTAAGTTATATTAGTTTCAGGTGTGCAGTCAGAGATGAGATATTTTTATATCTACAATGTGATCACCCCACTAAGTCTGGTAATCCTCTGTCACCGTGTTAACATGCTCAGCCTTTACAGGAGTCTCCTTTTCCATGTTCAGGTCTTGGCTCACATGCTACTTCCTAAGGAAAGGCTTTCCATGAACATCCGCTCTGAAATACTTGTGGTTATTTGTGCTGGTGCTACACATAGTAGTTGTTCAATACATATTTGTTGAATAAATAAATGAGTTGGGTATGAGCAGTTGGTCTTCCTAGTAACAACTTTGACAGCAGTGAAATCCTGCGTCCCCGGGATCGGTAGTCTGTCTCCCCCTCGAGGATGAAGACGTCACAGGGACAGGGAGCCTGTCCATCCAGTGCAGGAGCCCTGGACCCGTCACACAGTAGGTGTGCGTTAAATATTGTTGAATTGTATTTGAGATTCGACAAAGAACCAGGGACCACATGATGGGACAGAGGGAGACAAAGAAGAAGAAGGGTGTCACACATGGGTCCTTCATGCATTCCTCATTCATTCCTTCATTTATTCACAACTTTCTGAGAGAATGAAACCAATCCCTTGTCCTCCTGAGCCTATCCTTTAAGATGGAGATGGATAACCATTGAGTGGACAGCTAGGTCAGGAGTATGTCATATGCTGCTGAGAGACATGAGCTTATGAAGCAGGAGGTTGGGGCATTCAGGGACGGGGGAGGTCAAGGAAGGTCCTTCGGAGGCGGTAACATTTGAACCAAGACCTGGAAAACATGAGTGAAAGAAGGCAGTGGTAAAAGGCCACATGATGTCTGATTCCACTTCTATGAACTATTCAGAAGAAATAAATCTACGAGACAGAAAGCAGGTCGGTGGCTGTGTGGGCTGGGGGAAGGGGCATGATTTCTAAATCGGTCCTGGGTTTCCTTTTGGGGTGAGATGTTTTGGAGCTAGATATATATAGGTGGTGGCTGAACAACCTTGTGAATGCACGACATGCCGCTGAATTGTGCACTTTAAGATGTAAACTTCGTTATGTGATTTACATTTTAAAAAATGCCATGAGTCTGCCATGCACAGAGGTCAGGTGGCGATCTGAGAGAGAGAAAGGAGAGAGATGAAGGAACTAGGCGCAGGGAGATGGAAGGGGATGAGCCCCTGTTGGGTCCCAGCCTGGACACAGGACCCTAAGGGAATGGGAATGACTGCGGGTGATGTGCCTGGGCCTGCCTGGATGGAGATCACACACACACACACACACACACACACTCCCACTCACCTGTGCATGTGTGAAACGACACACTCATGTACACATGTGTGCTTGGGGCCCGAGTGGAAGCATGAAACACACACATGCACACATATGATAGAGCCTGGGTGTGCAAGGGGCCCCTTCATATCTCCCCATATATGGCCCCCACGCCCTGTCCTGGGGGCTGTAGGCTCAAGGGAGTTGGCAAATGGGAAAGAGGGGAGCCCCCTCTCATAAGCCTACAGGTGTGGAGTCCCAGCTCACAGTCGGGGTTCCTCATGGCCCGCTCTCTCCCTGCTGCTGTGCAGGTGTCGGGGGCAGCCCCAGCCTCCCCTCCCCCATCATACTGTAAATTCTAAGAAATCCCATCTGTGGTTTGGCCTGGCCCCTCCTCCACTCTCTGGCTGGGCTGTCCTGGCCACTGTCTTCCTTCCTGTCTTGGGGCCTGGGTGGGAGGTGTGAAAGGGACAAAGGCTAAACCTGCCCCCTCCAAGCCTGGGTCCCCAGACACAGGGGAGAGGGGTCTGCACTGCTTCTGAGGCCTTTGTATCACTTCTCTGGGCCTCAGTTTCCCTCCTACAGAATGAAGATAATAGTTTCTGCCAGGCACTTAGCGAAGCCTCTGGCAGGTAGGAAGCCCTGATTCATGCTGTCTGCTATTTTTACCCACTTCCTGCCTCTTGCTTTCCCTTGCTCCGGCCTCCACACTTTTTTACCCTTGCTGTGCCTCCACCCAGAATGCCCTCACTCCTGTCCCCTGTCAAACCCAGGAGTCACTCAAATCCCAGTTCCTCAGGAAGCAGGGGAGAGCAGTGGGACCAGCCGGTGTGAGAGGCAGGGAACATGGGTTCAAATTCCAGCTCTGGCCCAGACACACTGGACAGTCTCAGGGCACTGAGAGGCTCTGTGCCTCAGTTTCCCCAGTCAGGCTCTGATGTTCTATGGTTCTAAGCCTCCCTGATGGATGAATATCCTGGGGTCCTCACCACACACATCGTGCCCCAAACTTACTCTCCCCTCCTCATCTGAGCCTCCTTCCTTGGCTGTTCTTGCCACAAACTACAAAATTCTTGGAACTGATTGTGCCCAAGGTTTGGGGACCTCCAGAGAACCACCACTAACTCTCATGCTTCTGCCCCCTTGCCCTCCAAAATGCAGCTTGGACCCGCCCACTTCCCACCTGGGCTGCCAGCTCCCTCCTCAGGGTTCCCCTGCCACCCCCAACCCCCAATCCACTGGGTTGCTCTCACCAGGCCTCTTCCCTGCTCTCAGCCCTCCCATGGCTCCCTCTTGCTTCTTGAAAAAGTCCAAAATACTCCCTGTGGCTGTGAATAAAGTACTTAGTCAGGAGAGCCTTTATTCAGAGGGTTTCTGCAAGGCTGAGGACAGGGCTGTGCTCAGAGAGAGCTCTGACAGGAGGTCTTGCAGGCTCTTCAGAGTAAGGGCAAAAAAGCCTTTTTTTCTTTTA
>NW_005872245.1:66408-76503 GCF_000147115.1 Myotis lucifugus
GAGGGGTTGTCTGCTGGCTGGGGTGCGGGGTGGGGGTGCTAAGTTCAAGTCTGGAGGAAGGAGAAGGCTTAACCAAAGCTCAGTTAACAAGCATTTTGTTCTAATCGGTGGGGACAAGCAGTTCAGCTAATCAGTTATGAGGCAAAGAATGGGAATTTTGAGCAGGCCTTGTCACAGGTAAACCAGCATTCTCCAGAGATGGATCCATTAGGAAGGGGGATGGATGGATGGATCTAACTATTTAATTATTTATCTCTTATCTATCTATAATCTATCTATCATCTATCTATCTAATTTACCTCTATATCACTTATCACCTATCAGTCATCTACCTATTTATCCATCAATTATAATTTTTAAAAAATATATTTTTTGCCGAAACCGGTTTGGCTTAGTGGATAGAGCGTCGGCCTGCGGACTGAAAGGTCCCGGGTTCGATTCCGGTCAGGGGCATGTACCTGGGTTGCAGGCACATCCCCAGTAGGAGATGTGCAGGAGGCAGCTGATCGATGTTTCTCTCTCATCGATGTTTCTGACTCTCTATCTCTCTCCCTTCCTTTCTGTAAAAAATCAATAAAATATATTAAAATATATATATATATATTTATATATTTATTGATTTCAGAGAGGAAAGGAGAGAGAGAGAGAGAGACATCAACTATGAGAATATCGGCTGCCTCCTGCACGCCCCCAACTGGGGATCGAGCCCACAACCCAGGCATATGCCCTTGACCAGAACTAAACCTGGGATCCTTCAGTCTGCAAGCCAATGCTCTAGCCACTGAGCCAAACCAGCCAGGACCATCAATTATAAATTTATAGCTCTATCTCTCTATCTCACTCTATATGTCGATATAGATGGGTATATAGACGGTTCTATCTATAGATTTATAGATAATAATATTTCTATTAAATAATATTTATATTAGTAATCTATAGATATATAGATTTATATCTATATATTATATATCTATAATATCTGTTATATATTATATATCTATATCTGTATCTATATCTATTTATCTATTTATCTATTTGTGTGTGAAGCGGCCAGAATGGGCAGAGAGAGAGGGAGAGGTTTGGAAGGCCCATAAATGAGAGATTGCGGATGAAACAGGGTCACCAAGTTGTGAGATGGGGGAACCTGACCTGGCCTAGGAGCCCGAGGAGGGCACTATCAATGGGTATGGGTACCATGAGGGTGAACTGGAAGCTGGGGGACTGAAAACAGCCCATCAGCCTCTGTTTTTTCCACAAGAAGGAACCTACATCTTTTAAGAACAAGGGGAGTCCCTGAATACTTGACTTATAATATGTTTATTTCTATTCAACAAGCACCATAAACAGATTTCTCCCCCTGCTGCCCAAGTGGGGCATTAGATTCAGGTGGAGGAAACAGCTCATGCAAAGGCCCTGTGGTGAGAGGGAAAGTGCTGACTTCCAGGACAGAAAGAGGCATGTGGGATGGTTCGCAGACTGCCGAGGGAGCCATGGCGTTAGCAGGCTTTGGGTCAGTGGTCAATGAGGTCCTGGGGAAACTGTTTAGCTCCAGGCACGGGGAGCCATCAAAGGATATTGAACAGGGGAGGGGTGTGGTCAGATCCTCTTTTTGTAGAAGAGATTCATGGGGTTCCCAAATGTGGGACAGACAAGAAAGGGAAGGGGGAAATACTGGGTGCCCATGGAGGGATGGGGGTCGCAACCTGGACTGGGCAGAGGCATGGGGCTGGGGAGAAGGGGAGGGAAGAGCTGAGGCCCAGGAGGTAAGATGACCCACCAGATGGGCTGGCCCAGCTATTTCACTCACTGCCCAGTGGCTTGGTCAGCCGTCAGTGGGGTTCTGAGCAAATCAATTAGCCCCTGATCTTGAACTCTGTCACCAGGCCCAGCCTTCCCTCCCTTTACTTTCCCATGTCTGGCAGCCGCATCTGTCCCACAAAGTGTCAGGAGGCCCAGGTGACAGCTGAGGGTGAGGGGGTAGGTGGTGTGTACGTACGTGTATAAGATCCTGCTCAAACCAGAATTCCTTCTCTGTCAGAATGAAACTTGCCCTCCCCTGGGCTGGGCTGAATCTGCTGTGCTGAGGTGAGATGTTGGCCGGGTCCCTCTTGCTCCTGGGGCAGAGGCCTGGGTGGGTGGGCCCAGCAGCTGCAGGTGCCCCACCCCAGTTGGGGGCAGTGGGGGCCAGTGATTTCCTGGGTTCCATGGACACCCCGCCCTGTGGCTTCCCCTCTTGAAGAGCCCTGGACCATAGTCTCCAGGAGCCTGATCTTCAGGTCTCTCCCCCTGGGCCAGCCTCCTGCAAACTGGCTCAGCTCCTCCAGCCTCCAGGTGTCTGTGTCCATGGGCTGGATTAGGGCCAGCAGGTGAGGCCTTCCCCTGAGCAAAATGTAAGGGGAATATTTGTTTCTTTCCCTTTTTAGTTGAAATATATTTGATCAATAATCATGTTTAAATTTAAGGTGTACCACATGTAGTTTTACACATTTATATGTTGTCAGATGATTGTCATATTAGGGATAATTAGCACCTCTACCACATTCCATAATTATCTTTTCTTTTTAGTAACTTAGCTCTAGTCTCCTAGCCAGTTTGATGACGACAGTACAATACTGTTGTCTTTGTTCACCATGCTGTGCGCTTGATCTCTGGGCTTATAAAGTAAATCATATTTCTGCACAATGGTTTGGATTGAGATTGTCTCCATACCATTCAATTCCCCCTTTGAAAGCGTAGGATTCGGTGACAGTTCCTTCCCTCAGTCCCTGGCATCAATGCAATACTTTAAAAAGCCACATGAAGCATAAAAATGTTAAGATGAACAAGCTGTCAAATATGAAAATGAAGACAAGCTTTGACACTGCACTTTTGGGCCCCGTATCACTCAGCAAACCTTAATCTCCACCCGGTCTGTGATGTGCCTGGTGGAATGGCCTGCCTGTCCCAAACACTTCCTCTCCTGGGTCCCCCAAAGAATAGGGGATCTGGATCTGGGGCGAGGTCTGGGAGGTGACTTGGTGGGTCCTCTCTCTGCTTAAACCCTTGGGTCTCATTGGCAGCGGCTGGCTGGCGGACTTGGGATACTATTTGGCACTCTCTAGTCAAAACAGCAGCCTCACCCCCATCTATTTGGCACTTACTGTCTACTGAGCAAGTCCATTTTGTTCATTACTCCAAATGGTTTTAAAAAATGTATTTCTTTGTAGCCATCTGCACTGTGAAACTTTCAAACAATGCTTAAATATACAGGGAAAATGTGAACCACACCCCTCCTTCCAGTCACAACCGCAGCCTACCGCAGCCTGTGTGATCTTGCTGAATTTTCATAAAGGCCCCTGGAGTGAGCACTGATATTACCCTCATTTTACAGGTGCTGAGTGAAGCTCAGAGAGGTCAGGTTGCATGTCCAAGGTCACACAGCATGTGAAGAGACATGATTCAAATGACTCCAATGTCAGGAGGAAGAGAGGGAGAGGGGTCCCTAGAGGGGTCCCTATTTGGGAGGAGTCCTCTCAGCTCAGCCAATGTTGTGGCTCATTCATTCAGTCACTCAGAAAACATTTATTTGGCGTGACTGTGTGCCCGGTGAATGATACACACGGTGCCCCTGCTCCCCCAAAACTCATGGCTGAGACAGGAGACACCACTCATTGACAAGGAATCAAACAGAAGTCAGATGAGCACAGCTAGGGAGAGGGAAGAAAACAGAGCTGCCATAGCGATGCCAGAAAAACTTAAGTAAACATCCATATTTTACAAAATACATTCACACAATTCAAAATTCTAATAATTCAAAAGGGCAGGCAGTGAGAATCTCCTGCCCACCTCCATGCCCAGGCCCCTGGTGACCCCCAGTCCTCAATGGGGGTGTTATCACACCCAAGAGGGTATACAATGGTTCTGGTAGTGGGCAAAAAAATCCAATTTTATGTATAAAGTGCAGATATACACAGAATATATAAAAAGGTATACAATAGATCTGCAGTATTAAATGTTCATGGGAGGCAATTGGAGGAAATGTCTAAAAAGGATTGCTCCGTAGTGTGTAATAATGAAATAAATCTTAGAAACTATTATAGAAGCAGCCACTATTCAGGTTTCTTGTGAGATCTTCCAGAAATAGTCAAGGCCAGTGGTCGGCAAACTCAATAGTCAACAGAGGCAAATATCAAAAGTACTTCTTCAAAATAGACTCGCCCAGGTCAAAAACCGACTTCTGTGCATGGGCCACAAAGTTTCAATCGCACTGTACGCGCGCCCGCACGTGGTATTTTGTGGAAGGGCCACACTCAAGGGGCCAAAGAGCCGCATGTGGCTTGCGAGCTGCAGTTTGCCGACCACGGGTCTAGGCCTTTTAAAAATATCTACACATTCATTTGTTCCTGTTTTTACATAAATAGTAACAGATCATTCCATGCCTCCTCCTCCTCCTCCTCCTCCTTCTCCTCCTCCTCCTCCTCCTCCTCCCCCTCCTCCTCCTCCTTCTTCTTATACTTAAAATATATCTTGGCGATCACTCCATGTCAGTGAACACAGCTTTCTGGTTTATTTTTCACAGATGTGTAGCCTTCTCTATGTTTTAATGAAATTTATGTAACCCTTTCTCATGGATGGGCACATAACATTGAAAACACATAACATTGTTGTATGTGCTTCAGTGTTCACTGGATACCTGCACTTAAGTAATTTCACATAAGAGTGATTGTATCTGAAGGAGAAATTCCTGGAGGTGTGATAGCTGGGTCAGAAGGTGTGTGAATTTGTCATTTAAGTAGATATTGCAACTTGTCCTGCATAGGATTTGTACCAATTTCCTTCTTCGTCATCACTAAGATGTTGCCAATTTTCCCACAGCCTCACCTACATGACATGTTATCAAACCTTTTGATCTTTGCCAATCTGATGGGTTAAAAATGATATCACAGTATAGTTTTAATGTTCATTTTCATTATCAGGTTGAGAATCTTCTCCTGTGACTAAGAACCATTTGATGTTCTTTCTTTGTGAACTCAACATTTGTATTCTTTGATGACTTTTTCATGACTGTTGTAGTATTTTTCTTGATGGTTTTCCAAAGGCACTTTATATATGTTATGGACATTATTCCTTTGTTTTATTATTTATAGTCTACTCTGTCATTTTATCTTTTAAAAAATTATTTATTGACTTTATTTTTTAAGTTGTCATTTGGCTTGACTTTGTTCAGGGTGATATTTACCTTGCAGATTTTTCTGGATGTTTACATGAAGTCAGTTGTTTTAATAATCCTTTTATAGCATCAGAGGTTTGTGTCATACTGAGAATGGGGCTACCTTTGATAAGATAAGACATGACAAGAAGCATTCAGGAGAGGAAACAGCAGAGGTAAAGGTCCTGAGGTAAGCAGGGGGCTTGGCATATATATTAGTCAGGGATCTCCAGAGAAACAGAAACAATAAGATGCAGAGAGAAACAGATAAACTGCAGAAGCTGACAAGTCCAGAATCTGCAGGGGCGGCTGGCAGGCTTGAGACCCAGGAAGAATTTCAGTTGAATGCAAAGGCAGTCTGCTGGCAGAAGTCCTCCTTCCTTGGGCAAGGTCAATCTTTGTTTTATTAGGGCCTTCAACTGATTGGATGAGGCCCACCCACACTGTGGGGGATAATTTGTTTTACTCAGAGTCTGCTGATTTAAATGTTAATTCATCTAAAAAATATATACCTTCACAGCAACACCTAGACTGGCCTTTTATCAACCATTTGGACACCTGGCATAGCCAAGTAGACACATAAAATTAACCATCACAAGTCCACTTCCTATCACCTTGGCATACACACATCCCCTTAAACCATACTTTTGTGGGACAAAATGTGGGGCCCACGCTTTTGCCATTGCTCCATGACCCAGCAGGACAGGAAGGCACACAGCAAGGCCAAGAAGGTCCCATAATCCACACAAAGAGAGCAGACTCGAGGGACGTGTGTGGGCATGAGGGAGGGAGATCAGGGTCTTTAGTGCTCTCAGTGGTCAGGGTGGGGGTTTGACAGGGAGAGGGTGTAGAGGTGGTCTGGTTTCTAACAACATACTTGAGGTAGTGAGCTCCCCATCCCTGGGAATATGCAGATATGATGGCACAAGACCCAAGGGTTGTAGAGGAAATTTCTACCCCCAGTGAGGTTTGGAGCCGGGGGAACCTTAGTCTATTCTAAATGACAGTCCACCCAGCAGCCTACGGGTTGTGGGTGTTTCTGCATCCTCCTCACTTCCTGTAGTGTTTGAGACAGCCTGTCCCACATCCCTTCTGTGTGTGAGTGTGTGTGTGTGTGTGTGTGTGTGTGTGTGGCTGACAGTGTGGTGTGGGGTGGGTCTCACTTGAAGTCTGGCATGTGTGGTTTGCTGCAGTCATTGTGGTTCTAAATGCCAGGCCTTATTTGTCTTGAGCTTGGAGATTCCGCCCCCTTGTGGAAGGAAGGAGATGTTTTCCGTCACTACCTTGTAACCTCCTGAGGGTTGTTGCTGATTCTGCAGATTGAAGCTGTTGCCCTGGTGGAGAGGTGAGGCAGGAGGGGGGGGGGGGGGGGTCCAACCCTGCATATTTGTGATCTGCAGATTTTGGTCTGACTGTGGGGTCATCCTCCCAGCTGAGGACTATCCTCTGGCAGGGAATTGGATTAGAGCCCCTGTCCAGTCCTCAGGACACAGTGGGACATGGCACATGGGAATAACTAGGGACCTCACACCCACCCACTTTCTGATGGTAGGTGTGGGGTATGGGTGGGGTGACTTCCATTCTCCACAAATAAATGAGTTTTCACTCTGGAAAAGAAAGTGCTGGAAGATGAGTGAGAGAGGGAGAAACAACAATAAAAAAAGAGAGCTTGTGAGAGATGCTCACTAAATATTGACTGGTTAAATGAATGAAGGAATGAATGATTCTTTGGACTGCAGGAAGAGAATACCAAACATGAACATAAATAAGCTTTGGAAGCTCCTTCTTATTTTGTTGATCAACTGGGAGGATTAGAGGGGCTGGATGATGTAATGGCAGAGAGTCCTGCCTCCAGCAGGGGCCAGTGTGGCTGAGAACAAGGGTGCAGGAAGGAGCGGGGACCAGGGCACCCTGTGGGGAGAATGCCAAGCTTCCCCATCCTGAGAGGCTGGACTCCCACTCTAGGCCCTTGTAGGGACAGTATGGAGAAGGAGAGGCCTTGAAGGGTGTCCTTAAGGCAGGGACTTTGGTGTTGCAGGAGCAGGCTTGATGAGGTCTGGAGAGATGGAGTGAACTTAGAATGAACTAATGGAATAGGGTGAGATAAGGAGAGACAGCCCAGAACAGTTGGCCCCTGGGGACCTAATGAGGGTTGGGGGAGAGAGCCACTGTTCAGGTGGAGCCCCCACCTGGGGTATCTGCCCCAGGCCACAATGGGCCGAGAAGCCCTCCAGAACGTCACTGCCAACGATGTCTTACTAAAGGGATAGGGCTCAGGATTAGGGTTAGGGTTAGGTCCTGGGATGTGGGTTCTGGGGAGTCTGAAACTCCAGGGTGGGGTGTTCTGGATGTTCATCATGGGTAATCCTGGGAGAGAGTCTTTGAGGGTCAGAACACAGGGGATGGCCTAGGGCATTAGTGAAGTCATCCTGGGATGGTCCTGGGGGTGGAGCCTCTGAGAAAGAACAACAAAATTGGAGGGACCAAAATACCAGATATCAAACTACACTACAATCCACTGTAATCAAAACAGCCTGGTACTGGCACAAGAACAGGCATACTGACCAATAAAACAGAATAGAGAGCTCAGAAATCAACCCAGGCTGTTATGGTCAATTAATATTTGACAAAGGAGACAAGTGTGGGGAGCCGCTATAGGGTTAAACTTCGGACTGACCTGTTAGCAAAGTCACAAACAAGTCCCAGCTTAGAGGGCACAGTCCTCTTAAGCATAATTAGGCTTGACCTTATGACACTCCCTAGATCTTACCTGGGAAGCTAATGGGCTGAGGGAAGTACAACAAGAACAAAAACAAGTGGAACTCACAAGAACAGTGTAAACAAGTGGAACTCACAAGAATAGTGTAAACAAGTGAAACTCACAAGAACAGTGTAACTATGGAAACCACTACCTTGTTTACCTCTGACTATAAAAATAAAGGCTCAGCTTGCCTCAGGATCTTTCTCTGTGGCCTCAGCCAGGCACAGGAAGATCCACGGAGACTAAAGAGAGCTAGAGAGTTCTGAACGCTGTCTCCGTGTAAAACATTCTTCGCCGACTCTGTCCACACCTTTGGGAACCCCTGGACCCCTGGGGCTGGACCCCGGCAGACAAGAGCATACAATGAAGTAAAGACAGTCTCTTCAATAAATGGTGTTGGGAAAATTGGACAGATACATGCAAAAAAAATGAAACTAGACCACCAGCTTACACCATACACAGAATAAACTCAAAATAGATAAAAGACTTAAATGTAAGTTGCAAAACCATAAAAGTCCTAGGAAAAAACAGGCAATATAATCTCAGATATTTCTCATAGCAATATTCTTGCTGATACATCTCCTAGAACAAGGGAAACAAAGGAATAAATAAACAAATAGGACCACATCAAACTAAAAAGCTCTGCACAGCAAAAGAAACCATCAACAAATACCCCACCGCTAGTTGGCGCAGCGAACGTCACAGTGAACGCCACAACATCAGCCCAGCATCACGTGTCTCACTCGTTCACTTCTTGATTTGACATACGAGTAATTTGAGTTACGAGCTCCGTCACGGAACGAATTAAACTCGTAAGTCAAGGCCCCACTGTACTTCTTACACTGTAGAAATAAACATGGAATTTAACCCAATGATAAATGAAGCCTTCCATTGTTAGGTAATTATCTTTGATCTTCTGTACTTCCACCTTCCCTCTCTCCCTCTGGGGATAAATGTGACCTTGTCCTGGGATATCAAGAAGAGTTGTCCTAGCCGGTTTGGCTCAGCGGATAGAGGGTTGGCTGGTGGACTGACAGGTCCCGGGTTCAGTTCCAGTCAAGGGCACATACCTCAGTTGCAGGATCCTCCCCAGCCCAGGCCCTGGTCAGGGTGTGTGTAGGAGGCAAGCCACCAATCGTTGTATTTCTCTCACATTGATATTTCTCTCTGTCTTTTTCTCTCTCTTCCACTCTCTCTAAGAAATCAATCCAAAAATATCCTCAGGTGAGGATTAAAAATAAATAAATAAATAAATATTTGGGTCAAGAACAGAGAGCTCAAGGTTAAAGTCAGAATCTACTCCAGATCATTTCTCCTTCACCATCTTGTAAGACCCCCTCTCCTTTGATTCTAAATGATAGCCATCTTGTATAGAGTAATCTTAGCCATAGGTCTTTGCTTTTCCTCACTTTGAATATTTTATAACGATATCTTCTGGCCTGCAAAGTTTATGTTGAGGAATCAGCTGGTAGTTTATGTTTCTTTTTTCAATCTTCACCTGAGGACATGTTCATTGATTTTAGAGAGAGGAAGGGAGAAGGGGAGAGAGAGAGAGAGAGAGAGAGAGAGAGAGAGAGAGAGAGAGAGAGACATCAATGTGAGAGAGAAACATGCCTCTTGTAGTTGCCCCAACTGGGGACTGAACCTGTTACCTAGGTAGGTGCCCTGACCAGGAATCAAATCCATAACCTTTTGGTGTATGGGACAACACTCCAATCAACTGAGCCACACTGGCCAGGGCCAGCTCATAGTTTTATGGTAGCTTTCTTTGTTTTTACTATATCTAATATGAGTATTAATTTTTTTAATTCTATAAAATGAACTGTTTAATGCTACTCTTGACATTCTAGTCAAGACACGAGTGAAAATAAAACCCACAGAAAGTGATCAGGAGAAGTTTTTCCCAACCTAAGGGTCCTACCCTGAAACCTCTACCTCAAGATGCAATAAACACTCTCTCTCTCTCTCTCTCTCTCTCTCTCTCTCTCTCACACACACACACACACACACACACACACACAATGAAACAAACATCGTCGAAGAGTCCCACGACTAACTTTTCAAATGCTATGAGGTTGTACACCTACATAATCCCAAATGGACTAATCTCAAAAGAGAAGTCAGCAGTCAAGATAATTTAGGCCCT
>NW_005872245.1:76665-83397 GCF_000147115.1 Myotis lucifugus
GAAAAAACATAAAAAAATTCATTTTTAAAAATTTTTAAAAAAAGAAATTTTCAATTAGAAAGTTCAAATTAAAAAATAGGGTCGAAGGTTTTGGAAATTTCCCAGAGAGAATGTGTTTTCTTTAATATGTTGGGGAAACATTTTCAGGAAGGTGTGTAAAACTAACATTTTCTTTTATGTGCAATATACACAAAATGTATAAAAAAAAATTACTCTAGCCTGCCAGAGTGGATAAGTGGTTGAGCATCTATCTATGAACCAGGAGGTCATGGTTGGATTCCCAGTCAGGGCACATGCCTGGGTTGCGGTCTCAGTCCCCAGTGTGGGGCGGAGGCAGCCAATCAATGATTCTCTCTCATCATTGATGTTTCTATCTCTCTCCCTCTCCCTTCCTCTCTGAAATTATATATATATATATATATATATATATATATATATATATATATATATATATATATATATATAAAATACTCTAGCCAATAAATGAAAAGAAGATGATAGAACATGCATATCATTATTATTAAACCACTACTGAATTAGTGAATCAGGCCAGAATCAGATAACACTGGATTAATTTGAACTCATTAGGCTGATCTGATTGCCTGACCATCAAGCCTATTGATTGTATTGTGCTAGGACCTCTGAAAGCTATCAGCCCCCTACTATTTAAGTACCAAGGCCCCGAGAGCTTTCTGGGGCAGGGAAGGACCCCACCCCTAGCCCTGCATTGTGAAGTCATCTGAAGGGGACAGCAGGCTGGCTGATGTCATAGACCAGCCCCCTCTCCCTGTCTCTGCCTGTGCCTGCCCCTGGCCCAACCTCAACCTTTCTCCCCACACCCCAGAGGAAAGAGGTCAGCCTTGCCCAACAGCCCCCCCACCCACCTGAAACTATGGATACAAATCACCCCAACCTCTCTGAGCCCCAGAGGCCCCTAGGCCCGGGGTGACCCCCAACTCAATCCTGGTGAACAAGACCCTACAGTAGGACACCTCAGCATGGTGGGCAACAGGTTGCCACCAAAGACTAGCGCGGTGGTCATCGACATGGGCACCGGCACCTGTAAGGTGGGCTTCGCGGGGCAGGCCCGGCCCACCTACACCGTGGCCACCATCGTGGGCTGCCAGCCCAAGGAAGCCGGCCACCACGGGCCCAGATGGTGCTGGAGACTTTTCATTGGCGAGGCCGGCCCTGGCGCGCCCAGGAGCTGACCCCTGGTCAAGCCCATAAGGAACGGCATCACTGGTCGACTGGCTGGCGGCAGAAGTTCATTCTGGCGCCACCTGCTGGAGCACGACCTGGGCATCGCCACCCAGGACCACCCGCTGCTGTTCTCCGACCAGCCCTTCAGCCCCTCCACCAACCGCGAGAAGCTGGTGGAGGTGGCCTTTGAGTCGATGCGCTCCCCCGCCATGTACGTGGCTTCGCAGTCCGTGCTGTCTGTCTACGCCCACGGGCGGGTCAGTGGGCTGGTGGTGGACATGGGCCACGGAGTCACCTCTACGGTGCCCGTCTTCCAGGGCTACCACCTGCCCCACGCCACCGAGCGCCTGGACCTGGCGGGCACCCACCTGACCACCTTCCTGGCGGAGATGCTGCTGGGCTCCGGCTTGCCGCTGGGGCAGCAGGACCTGGACGTGGTGGAGAAGATCAAGCACTGCTATTGCTACGTGGCCCCCGACTTCCAGAAGGCACAGGCCCGGCCCGAGCAGCAGTGCCAGCGGAGCCTGCAGCTGCCCGACGGCCGGACGGTCACGCTGGGTAAGGAGCTGTTCCAGTGTCCAGAGCTGCTGTTCAGCCCCCCGGAGATGCCCGGGCTGTCGCCCGTGGGCGTTCCCACCATGGCCGAACGGAGTCTTAGCAAGGTGCCCCTGGAGGTGCGGGCACACCTGGCCCAGAACGTGCTGCTGTGCGGTGGCTCCTCGCTCTTCCGGGGACTGGAGGGCCGCTTCCGCAAGGAGCTGCTGCACAGCCTGCGCCCTGAAGCGCGCGTGGTGGTGGCGGCCGCCCAGCCCTCCCGGAACTTCTCGGTGTGGATCGGGGGCTCCATCCTTGCCTCTCTGCGGGCCTTCCAGTCCTGCTGGGTCCTGAGGGAGCAATACGAGGAGCAGGGGCCCCACATCGTGTACCGCAAATGCTACTGAGTGTGGCAGGGGCCTGGGAGGGGCAGTAAAGCTTTGTTACCCAGCCAGCTCTGCCCTGCCTTTCCCCCGGGTCGGTCTGGTCCACTCCTGGGCCCACCCAGACGCTGACCCACTAACCCTGTCAAACCCGTTTCCCATGATTAGCGCACCACAAGGCACTCTCTGTTTAGTTCCCCACCCAAATGCACTCCCAAGATATGAATACCTTAATCTCCCATTCCCAGAAACGGCTGTTTTTTTATATAGTTCCCCAAGATTCCCTTGGGCTTTAAGCCCACCCCCCCAATTCACACCATTGATATGTCCATCAAAGATCCCTAAACCCGCTTCCATAACCCGTTCCTCTCCAAGAACTTGCACCAGAATGCTCAAACCCCACTCCCAGAATCTTTCCATGAGTGCTGCAGCCCCTGGGTCCACCCTTATAATCTGTCCCCTATTTCATAGCCCCTCCAGAATCCACTTGCCAAGACATCCCTGGTTCTGAGCACCCCAAACCCATCTCCTGGTTGGTTTCCCCCTTCTTCTTACCCAACCTTATCCGACACCCTGATGTTCTGAGTGCCCCCTGAGTCCCCCTCACAAGTGCCAAACTCCCATATACACCACAAAGATTCATGTTATGCTCAAGGGTCTCCCCCATAATGGCTCCCTAAGGGACTTCCAGTGTCCAGAGCCCATTCCCCAAGTTTCACCCTCTCCCAAAACTCTGCCCAGCACGATTTGTTCCCCCAGAATTCTTCCTTCCATCCAGAGCCCATTCCCTATCTGTATCTTCAAGAACACCATGTTCTGAGACCCCAATGTCCCAGTTTGGCCCCCACTGCTCTCAGCTCAACCCCTTGCACTAAGTCTGCCCCAGAAATACACTCGAATGGCCCAGCTCACAATGAACCTCCTAACGGATTCTCTCAGCCCCTCCTGAAGGCTCTGGCCTCCAGAATCATCCTGTGATGACCCCACTAATGCCCTAGCCCATCCCCTGTGTTCTGATCCCCAAAGACTCTCCTCCAGGGTTGCCCCAAGATGGATATCCAGGATACCCCACCCTGGGGTTTCAGACTCCCCAGAACCCAACCCCAGAACCAGTCCTTAGGCCCCATCCCATTAGTTGAGACAACAAACGGCAGTGTTGTTCTGAGGGCTGCCCAGCCCACCATGACCTGGGGCAGATACTCCAGTGGGGTCACCACCTGGACACTGGCTCGTCCCTCCACCCCCACACAGGTCCCCAGTGACCTACTGTCTGTTCCCATCTCCCTCCACTCTGCTAGTTGTTCAGTCCAAGTTCACTCCATCTCCCCAGACCTTGCTCAGCCTGTTCCTGTTACCAAACCTCAAGGGGTTCACAGCTTGGGGTGTACTATTCAGGGCACCACTACTGAATTAGTGAGTCAAGCAGGGAACAGATAACACTGGATTGATTTGAACTCATTAGGCTGATCTGATTGCCTGACCATCAATCATATCGATTGTATTAAGCCAGGACCTCTGAAACCCATCAGCTCCCTGCTGTTTAAGTACCAAGGCCCCCGGAGCTTTCTGGGGCAGGGAAGGACCTCCCCTCTCGCCCTGTTCAGGAGTGAAACGTGGTTGTCCTTCGGCAGCTTCGTTATAGGCACCATTTTTATAGGCACCAGGAAAGGTGTCCTTGGACAGCCCCCCGAGTCAGAGGGAGAGAAAGCTGCCCCCTCCTCGGTTCTTGTCATTCTCATGTAGTAAACAAATTTATTAAAGAAATAAAGCCAGTAAATGTATCCAAAAAAGCAAGGCAAGCAAATCTATCAAATACATCCAGATTACGAAGCACAGACGGGCTTTCTCGGTTAATGTGAGGAGGGAGTCTGATGGGGGGTTAGTATTTTTCTATTTTTTGTCTATAAAAGTCCTGTGCCAGACATCTTGGTACAGAGTAACCCTCAAGGTCTCCCTTTTACTTTGTAATGGCTTTCCCAGAATTGATGAGAAGCATCTGATGACTTGATCTTTAACAAGCCCTGACTGATGGCTTCTCTGTTTACTAAACAGTGAGATGAAAACTTCCTCTTCTCTCCTCCTTCCCCCTTTCCAGTCCTGCCTTAGCAGTTCCAGGGTGACTTAGGTGTGTATTGTTTGGTTAGGGAGACGAGGCATTAAAACTCCCCTCCCTTGCTGCATTCCTCGGTTACTGAGGAGATGACTAGCCATTTGTTCTCACTATAAGGTTTTGCTTAGAGTTGCCCAAACTGTTTGATCTTGTTTAATTTCTTGTTTGTCTCCCTATTCTACTTACTTAGGAATTTTGCTGGCTTCTTACAACCCTGTTACAGTTTTACTATTTACTTGCAGCAAGTAAAGGACACGGAAATTCACATCTGTCTCTTAGAAAAGAGGCTTAATCATGGATTAGATACACCATTTTGTTAATTACCTATTGATTTCTTCTTGGCAGTTGGCAAAACTCATCCAAATTTTGTTAATTGCATGTTGGTTTCTTTGCAGTTAGTTAAACATCTTAACTGGGTTCTGGTTGAGTTCATAAGGTTACTTCTAGGTCTGCAAAACACTGTTACATTTTAACATTTAGCAAGAATAGCATTTGGTAAGAATAGCCTTTAGTAAGAAATGTGTAGACCTTGAGACCCTTGTCTTATTCCTGAGATACGGTCCTAGGGGCTTTCTCTGGAACCTGCCCTGAGGATGCCATAGAGGTCTCTCTGCGCCCATCCTTTCCCTGCAAGGGTCTGGAGTCTAGCCTTATAGGAAGGAGGATGGCATTCTCCCCACAGTGTACCATGGGTCTCTGCTCCTCCCTCTGCCCTCATCCTCAGCCACCCTGGAGTCCTGATGAAGGCAGGACCTCTGCCTTCAGGCCCTCCAGCACAATAGAAACCAGAACCTCGTCCTTCAGCCTGGACACATCTCAGTGTATCAATTAAAGAAGCACAAGCTGCCAGAGCTTATCCATGTTCTCACTGGGTCCTCTCCTCCCCAGTCCAAGGCTTCATTCATTCATTCATTCATTCATTCAACCTATCACTCATTGAGCCTTTCTCACAGGCTCTCTCTCGCTATTTCACCCAGAGTCTTTCTGTGTGTCTGTGACTCACCTGGCAGTATTGTTCACAAGCAGGAATTTTCCAGAGCGGAAACTCACTTATTTGTGGAGCACGGAGGCCACCCCACCCATCCCCCACATATACTATCAGACAATAGGTGAGGGTGAGGGCCCTAGCTACCCCCACCCACCCTGTCCCACTGTGTCCAGTCCATTCCTGGATAGCAGGTGGTCGTCAGCTGGAGGGAGGGCCCCACAGTTAGGCCAAGATCTCCAGATCGCCAACACGCAGGATTGGACCCCATGCCTCACCTCCCCACCTGGTAGGCAAGGCAGCTTCAGTCTGTGGAATCCTCAAGAACCCCCAGGAAGTTACAGGGTAGTGAGGGGAAACTTCTTATTCTTCCCACCAGGGGCAGCACCTCCAAGCTCAAGATATGAGGACCTTGAATTTAGAACCACAATGACTGCAACAGACCAGTCATCCCAGACCTCAGGAGAAACCCACCTCACACCATGGTGCCAAGGCACTGTCAGTCACACACACACACACACACACACACACAGAAGGAATGTGGGACAGGCTGTCTCTAATGCTATAGGAAGTGAGGAGGATGAAGAAACCCCCACCACCATAGGCTGCTGGGAGGACTCAGACCAGGCTAAGGTTCCCCAGCTCCAAACCCTACCTGTGGCATCAGTTTCTTCTACAACCTTTCAGACACGTGCCCCTCGCATTTGCACACTCCCAAGTCT
The DNA here is from genome assembly GCF_000147115.1 of Myotis lucifugus. Lineage (NCBI taxonomy): Eukaryota > Metazoa > Chordata > Mammalia > Chiroptera > Vespertilionidae > Myotis > Myotis lucifugus. The sequence continues at coordinate 82,603 of NW_005872245.1, forward strand.
CTTGTGAGCAATCTCACCTCTTCCCAGGAGTCATGCGTAACCCTCTGCACTCTCTGCCAGCCACTCCTCCACCCAGGGCACCGATAACACCAGCCTCTGATCTCCTCTATGCCCACGCACAACCCTGGAGTCTGTTCTCTCCATGTGGATGGAGGACGTCATCCTGGCCTTGCTGGGCCCTGTGGGAACAGTGAGAGAACCATGGGCTCCACATCGTGTACTATGAAAGTATGATTTAAGGAGAGGTGTGTGTGCCAAGTTTGGGAAGGGGTGGACTGTGATGGTTAATTTTATTTGTCTACTTGGTTAGGCTAAGTGTTGGGATGTTTGATAAAATGCCAGTCTGGATGTTTCTGGGAAGGTATGTTTTAGATGAGATCTAACATTTAAATTGGTAGGCTTTGAGTAAAATGAATTATTGCCCATAATGTGAGTGGGTCTCATCTAATCAGTTGAAGGCCCTAATAGAACAAAGACTGACTTCACCCAAAGAAGGAGGGTGCCAGAAGACTGCCTTTGGACTCCAACCACAATTCTTCTTGGGTCTCCAGGCTGCCAGCCTACCCTGCAGATTTTGGACTTGTCAGCCTCCACAATCATGTGGCAAATTTTTTAAAAAGTAAATCATCCTTTCTTTACACATGCATTTTATTGTTTCTGTTTCTCTGGAGAACCCTGAGTAATATACGTGCCAATTTCCGCTCCTACCTCAGGATCATTGCACTTGATATTCTGTCTTGTCAGAATGCTCCTTCCCACGTTCTGCCTTTTCAAAGGTAGCCACCTTCTCAGGTG
>NW_005872246.1:0-31881 GCF_000147115.1 Myotis lucifugus
GCCAATTTTTTAACTCAAACTATATAGGTAGGTACATTGTTATTAACTTAATTAGGGTACTCCTAAGGCTTAGGAAGAGCCACACTCAAGGGGCCAAAAAGCTGCATGTGACTCGCAAGCCGCAGTTTGCCGACCATGGCCCTATGAAACAGCCCACCCCTGAGCAGTCATCTATAATAATAAAAACATAATATGCTAATTAGACTAGACAGTGGAATGACCTTCTGGATGTCATTTCAGACATCCTTCTGAACGTAGCCACCATGATTGGGGCCAAGGCAGAAACAGTTAGGGGCAATCAGGCAGGCAGATGAGCAGTTAGGGGCGATCAGGCAGGCAGGCAGAGTGGTGAGGGATGATCAGGCAGGCAAGCAGGTGAGCGCTTAGGAGCCAGCAGTCCCTTTTTTCCGAGAGGGATGTCCGACTGCTGGACATCCCTCGAAGAGTCCCAGATTGCAAGAGGGTGCAGGCCGGGCTGAGGAACCTCCCCACCCGGGTTACGAATTTGGTGCACCGAGCCTCTCATCCTATATAATAAAAGGGTAATATGCAAATAGACTGAACAGTAGAGCAACAGAAAAAGCAATCAAAGCGTAATATGCTAATGATATGCTAAGGCTGCTCAACAGCTTGCTATGATGTGCACTGACCACCAGGGGACAGACAGTCAAGTAGTCGACCAGTCGATATGATGTGCACTGACCACCAGGGGGCAGATGCTCTGACTGGTAGGATAGCTTTCTGCTGGAGACCGGCTGATTGGGACTGAGTGAGATGGGCTGGACATGCCCTGGAGCCTCCCTGTGGTCCCTCCCTGGCCTGATTGTGCACTGGTGGGGTCCCTCAGGCTGGCCTGCATCCTCTTGCAATCCGGGACCCCTTGGGGGATGTCAGAGAGCCAGTTTCAGTGTGATTCCACAGGCTACTCCTCTTGGGAGGGCGCCAGAGGCAGGGCTCATGACTGGCAAGCGCTGCTGCTGCAGCATGAGCATCTCCTGATCAGAACTGATTGGGCACGGTCTTGCAGCAGGCACAGTGGGGCAGGGATGAGTGGGAGCGGCAGGTAGGAGCTGCAGGTGGCGTTGGACTATGGGTTTCGGCCCAATCCCTGCAGGCCACCCAGAGAGACCCCACCATGCACCAATTTGTGCACTGGGCCTCTAGTGTACTATAAACTAAAAAACAACAACAAATGAACAGGCAATTTGCACTCAGTCATAGATACCACTAACAAGTATAACACAGGGCATTATTGGAGCACACAGAGGAGATACCCCAGTTTTGTGTTGGTTTTTGGTAGAGGTGATATGTAAGTTGATACCTGATGGACAAACAAAAGAGAGATGAAGCAGATGCCAGGACTAGACGTGAGGAAGACCATTTGTGGAACTAGAAATGTCTAGTTTAGCTAGCTGCTAGAGCAAAGGGCCAGAGTAGTGGAAGTATCAAAGATAAGGCAGAATTTTTTGGCAAAAACTAAGTGGATTTCAGTGACTTTACTCTATGCAAAGGAATTTGGGATTTTTCATGAGGGTAAAAGGTAAGTGAATTACAAAGTCAATGACTGGAGTTTTAAAGATTCCCCCTCAGTTGACGGTTATATGAACTTTAACTGCTTGACTCAGTATTACTAGATGAGTCTGGTTATCTGGCCTTATATCACTAGCAAAAACATGAGAAATGGATGAAGCCAATTTTATGACCATAGTTTCAGTGTGTAAGTCGACAGTACATAGAAAGAGCAGAGGGAAGAAAGGGAATAGTCATAAATGAAGAGAAATGATGGACTTGTGAGATGTTTAAGGAGCTGTAGAACATGACGATTACATGTGGAATAAGTATATTCTTCCATATGAATGTTTATACTTTCACATTTTTAATTCGCATGATAAGAAAATATTTAATGCACTATGTATTATCCAAAAATGGAAACATGCCATTTCCTAATTTCAGTTTATTTACAAAGTCAATGATATCTAAAATTATTAATAAATTTTGGCAACATACCTTCTTTTAGTCCACTCATTAGTGTTTCTTCAAACTCCTGCCACATCTGAAATAGGGCAAATATTAATTTTAGTATTTAAGTTAAACAATAGACATTATTAGAGGAATGATATATATATAGGTTATGTAATGTGTCCTTTAAGTACCACTTTTAGAGACTAGAGCAATCAGGATTGAACAAATAGAAAAATAATCACATAAGTGAAATTAATTTGTATTCATTTTAATTTTAGAGAACAGGCATATATAATGCTATTTAGATTAATCTGATAAAAATGCAATTATTATTTTCTATTGAATAAGCATAACTTCAGAAAAGTGATATTTGATACCATTTGTTCAAAGAAGGTTAAGCAAGTCAAGTCATATTTCACACTGAACGCATTACTTTGCAATTCCAATAAAAACTGCTATTTATAAAAGTTTATTTTTTTTACCTTAAATGGATTTTTCTTTAAAATGAGCTTTCTATTCTTATACTTTTAGAAAATTAAAATCTTAAGGTATGTTGTATGCTATTAATTTTTCAACCTAAAATGACAAAAGTGGTACTGTCATAAGGTCACATGAGCATTCTACTGGAAAAAAAATAACTGAAACTATGTTGCTGTCTGTATTATGACTATACATTTCTTTACTCATATGAACAACAAAGGTTTCAGAAAATCTTTGATTTGAGGAATAAAAAAATCAATATATAGCTGCTTCCAGTTTGCCTCTGTGGTTAGAGCAAAGGCCCGTTGCCCTAAGGGTTTCAGGTTTGATTCGTGGTCTGGGGCACATACCTGGGTTATGGGTTTGCCCCCCACCCCCAGTTTGGTTGCATGAGGGAGGCAATCAGTCGATATGCCTCTCTCTTATGAATGTTTCTCTCCCCCTCCTCCCTCCCTTCCACTCTCTCTGAAAAACAGTGGGAAAAAATGTCCTCAGGTGAGGATTAATAACAACAATAACAGCAAATAATAGACAAATATGTAAATTGACCATCCCTCCGAAATGCCCAAAGCCAAGCAGGAGTGAGCATGCAAATTACCCCAACAAAGACGGCGGGTCCGTGGGTAGCACGCGCACATGCAGGCACTCAGCAGCTGGGGGTGGGGTGGGATGCCTGCCTGCTGCATCGTTGGGGCAACATGGCGGGCATCCCTGGGACCCCGGCTGCTTGGTGCCGGTGCACACGCTCTGGCCACAGGCTTGGAGCGGGCGGGGTCCCAGGGATGCCACTGGAGTGTCGGGTTCTGTCAGCCAAGCCTGGGGGCGGCTGGAGTTCCCAGTCATTTTGGTGTCTGCAGCCCATGGCCCAGAAGCTGAACCCAAGAGCCTGGGGAGCACCAGGAATGCTGGGAATGATAGTTCTGGTGGCAGATGTGTTGTGGGATCTCCTAGACACTAGAGCAAAGTGAACCTCGAGCAAGGTACTGTTGCGGGTGGGGAATGTAGAGACAGCAAGGTGAGAGACATAAGTAAAGTCAAAGTGTCGAGACAAAATTAAAAGCAAGATATCCTGCAACTTCTAGAAAATCTCCACCAATGGATCAAAGAAAAAAAAAGGTCTCTATTATTCTGTGAGCACCAAACCAAACTGGCTTGGGGTCTCAGACAATTTGCTCAGATGATTGCAAAGACAGACAGAAACTCCCAGATTGAAGAGAGCTCCCCTGAGGGCTCCCAGATTGGAGGGGGTGCAGGTTGGGCTGCTAGACTCTCTCTGCTCAAACAGACCTCCTGCCCACATAGCAGCAGTGGTCCTACCTGAATTTGAGCCTGGGTGTGCGGACACAGGAAATTTGTTTCCCTGGGCCAGACCCCATGCCCACTCAGGGAGGCTGCGCTAAATTTGTGCCGGGGAGCACAATCTTGAGGAGTTTGTTTCCTGTGAGCAGACCCTGGGCCCTCGCAGGGAGGCTAGGCTGAATTTGAGCCTGGGTACATGGACACAGAGAGTTTGTTTCCCACAGTGCACACCTGTGGGACCAGACCCCACACCCACACAGGATGGCAGAGCCACCTGACCTTGATTCAGGACAAGCACACATGGAAGGCTGTTTTCCGCAGGCAGGAGTGGACCTCCTGCCGACACAGTGCTACTGTGCAACCCAGTTCCTCAAGCAGACTAGTGACCCTGATTCTCCATGCGAGAGGCAACACTGAGCACCAGTGACTTGACTCTGTATCTCATCGTGCGCGCCTAGGATCTCTGATTCTCAGTAAATTCACACTAAGAGCCAGTGACTCCAATTCTTGGCACATGCTCACACAGGGACCCTGACTCTTGGCGTGAGGCCGCACCAAGCAACAAAGACTCTGATATTCAGTTCTTGGTGCAGACACAGGGGGTCTCTGACTTCTGACACATGCTAGGGGACTCTGATCTTCAGCACACGCCAGCGGGGTCTCTGTTTCAGCGCAGTGCAGGCGGAGCCCCTGATTCTCGGTGCAGGCACAAGGCCACACTGAGCGCCGGTGACCCTGATCCTGGGCAAACGTGGCTTCCACCAACCCATGGCAGCCACACCTCTTGGTGTCGGAGCTCTTTAGTGACACTCGGGGGGTGGGAAGTTCCCACAGCACATGGCCCAGGCCCCCACAACTGGACAGTTGAACTTTCTGGTGATAGTTAGAATGGGGCGACAATTAAATAATCCCCAGAAGAAAGAAAATTAGGAATCGTCAAGAAAGGAATAAGTGAAAAGTAAGCATGCAACATGACAGAAAAAGAATTCAGAGTAATGGTCATACAGTTCATACACCGGATGGACGAGAAAATCAACAACCTATGCAACAACCAGGAAGAAATCAAAAGTGATATAGCTATGAACAAAAACACCTTGGAAGGTTTTAACAGTAGACTAGAAGAAGCAGAAGACCGAATTAGTGAGTTAAAAGATAAGATACAGAAACAAGCTCAATCTGAATAGCAACTGGAGAGAAAAAATTAAACAGCAGGAGGAGAGCCTAAGGGAGCTTTGAGACAATGCAAAACAAAGTAATATACATATAATAAGGCTGCCAGAAGGACAAGAAGAGCAGCAAGGATTAGAAAATCTATTTGAAGAAATAATGACAGAAAACCTCCCTGATATGGAGAAGAAAATAATTACCCAAGTACAGAGAGTCCCAAGCAAGAAGAATCCCAAAAGACCCACACCAAGACACATCATACTTACAATAGCATATGTTAATGACAAAGAGAGCATCTTAAAGGCTGCAAGAGAGACACAGGGAGTTACCTACAAAGGATCCCCCATCAGATTATCAAATGAATTCTCAATAGAAACACATCAAGCTAGAAGGGAATGGAAAGAGGTATACAAAGTGATGCAAAGCAAAGGACTGAATCCAAGAATATTCTACCTAGCAAGTCCATCAATAAAAATTGAAGGAGAAATAAGGACCTTTGTCAACAAAAAAAAAGGCTAAGAGAGTTTATCACTACCAAGCCAGCAATGCAAGAAATGCTAAAGGGAATGATGTAAAAAGAAGAAATAGAAAGGGACGAAGGAACACAAGCTTAAAATACAGAAATGGTTACAAACAAGTACCTATCAATAATAACGTTAAACATAAATGGATTAAATGGTCCAATCAAAAGACATCAAATGAATTAATGGATAAGAAAACATGACCCTTATATATGCTGTCTATAGGAGACCCACTTCAGAACAAAGGACTCACAGACTGAAAGTGAAGGGATGAAAAAATATCTATCAGGCAAATGGAAATTTAAAAAAATCTGGGGTAGCAATACTTACATCTGACAAAATAGACCTCAAAGTGAAGACCCTAACAAGAGACAAGGAAGGCCACTTCATAATTCTAAATCAATACAAGAAGAGGATAAATATAACTCTGGTAAACATTTATGCATCTAATGCAAGAGCACCCAAATACATAAAAAAAAACAACTTCTGGAAGACATCAGGGGTGAGATTGAAAGCAACACAATCATAGTAGGAGACTTTAATACCCCATTAACATCACTGGATAAATCCTCCAGACAAAAAATTAGCAAAGAAACTTCAATCCTAAATGACTCACTAGATCAGATAGACTTAATCGAAGTCTTTGGAAAATTCCACCCCAAAACTACAAAATATACATTATTCTCAAGTGCAAATGGGACATTTTCAAAGATAGACCACATATTGAGACTCAGGCAAAGTCTCTCCAAATCCAAGAGGATTGAAATCATATCAAGCATCTTCTCAGATCACAATGGCATAAAATTAGAAATCAACTACAGTAAAAACAATCACATAAACTCAAACACTTGGAGGCTTAATAGCATACTATTAAACAATGAGTGGGTTGCCAAAGAGATCAAAGAAGAAATAAAACACATCTGGAAACGAACGACAATAAAAACAAAACAATCCAAAAATTTTGGGACACAATGAAAGCAGTACTGAGAGGGAAGTTCATAGCATTACTGGCTTATCTCAAAAAAAAACAAGAAAAATTGGTAATAAACCATATAACTCTGCAACTTGAAGAAATAGAAAGAGAGCAACAAGAAAAGCCCAGAGTGAGCACGAGGAAGGAAACCATAAAGATCAGAGCAGAAATGAATGACAGAGAGCCCCCGCCCCCGCCAAAACCAACCAACCAAACAAAAACATACAAAATATCAATGAGACCAAGAGCTGGTTCTTGGAAAGGACAAACAAGATAGATGAGCCTCTAGCCAGGCTCACCAAGAAGCAAAGAGAGAGGACCCAAATAAACTAAATCAAACAAAAGAAGTGAAATAACAACAGACACACAGAAATATGAAAAATTGTAAAAATATACTATAAGCAACTCTACTCCAACAAACTGGTCAAGCTAGAAGAAATGGACATATTCCTAGAAAAATACAACCTTCCAAAACTGAGCCAGGAGGAATCAAAAAATCTGAATAGGCTGATAACTATGGAGGAAATTGAAGCAGTAATCAAACATTTTCCAACAAACAAAAGTCCTGGACCAGACGGCCTCACAGGGGAATTTTACAAAACATTTAAAGAAGAAATGAAACCTATCTTCCTAAGACTATTCCAAAAGATTCAAGAGGAAGGAGCACTTCCAAGGTCTTTCTACGAAGCCAGCAATATCCTAATCCCAAAAGCAGATAAAGACAGTACAAAGAAAGAATTATAGGTCAATATCCCTCATAAACATAGACGCCAAAACCCTCAACAAAATTCTAGCAAACCAAATCCAGCAACACATTAGAAATATCATACACCATAACCAAGTGGGATTTGTTCTGGGGATGCAAGGATGGTACAATATACACAAATCAATAAATGTGATACACCATATAAACAAACTGAGAGATAAAAACCATATAATCATATCCATTGATGCAGAAAAAGCATTTGACAAAATCCAACACCCTTTCTTGATAAAATCCCTCAGCAAGGTGGGGATAGAAGGATCATACTTCAACATAATAAAAGCCATATATGACAAACCCACAGCCAACATCTAATTCAATGGGCAAAAACTAAAACCATTTCTACTAAGAACAGGAACAAGACAGGGCTGCCATCTTTCACCACTCCTGTTTGACATTGTCCTGGAAGTACTAGCCATTGTGATTAGACAAGAAGAAGAAATAGAAGGCATCCAATTTGGGAAAGAAAAGTAAAACTGTCCTTATTCATAGATGACATGATATTGTACCTAGAAAACCTCAAAGACTCCATCAAAAAACTACAAGACTTAATAAATGAATTTGGCAATGTAGCAGGATACAAAATTAACACCCAGAAGTCTATACCTTTTCTATACACCGGTAATGAACTCACAGAAATAGAAATTAAAAAAGCAATCCCATTTACCATTGTAACAAAAAAAATTATGATACCTAGGAATAATCAACCAAGGAGATAAAGGACCTGTACTCAGAAAATTTCAGAACATTGAAAAAAGAGATAAAGGAAGACATGAACAAATGGAAGAATATACTGTGTTCATGGATTGGTAAAATCAACATCATTAAAATGTCCATACTACCCAAAGAAATCTATAAATTCAATGCAATCCCCATTAAAATACAAATGGCATACTTCAAAGACTTATAACAAATTCTCCAAAAATTCATCTGGAATAAAAAAAGACCCTGAATAGCTGAAGTACTCTTAAGAAAGAAGAACAATGTTGGAGGGATCACAATACCAAATATCAAGATATACTACAAAGCCATTGTTCTCAAAACTGCCTGGTACTGGCACAAGAACAGACGTATAGACCAATGGAACAGAACAGAGAACCCAGAAATTGACACAAGCCATTATGCCAATGATGGTGAACTTATGATATGCGTGTCAAAGGTGACACGCGAACTCATTTTTTTTGGTTGATTTTTCTTTGTTAAATGGCATTTAAATATATAAAATAAATATCAAAAATATAAATCTTTGTTTCACTATGGTTGCAAATATCAAAAAATTTCTATATGTGACATGGCACCAGAGTTAAGTTAGGATTTTTCAAAATGCTGACACGCCGAGCTCAAAAGGTTTGCCATCACTGCATTATGCGCAAATAATATTATGCAAAGAAGGCAAGAGCATACAATGGAGTCAAAACAGTCTCTTCAATAAATGGTGTTGGGGAAACTGGAGAGATACATGCAAATAAAAAATGAAACTAGACCACCAACTTACACCATACACAAAAATAAAGTCTAAATGGATAAAGGACTTAAACATATGATGGGAAACCATAAAAATCTTAGAAGAAGCCATAGGCAGCAAAATATCAGTCATTCGTAGCAATATATTTAATGATACAGCTCCTAGGGAAGGAAAACTAAAGAGAAAATAAACAAATGGGACTACATAAAAATAAAAAGCTTCTGCACAGTGAAGGAAACCATAATAAAACAATAAGAAAGCCCACTGCATGGGAGAACATATTTGCCAATGTTATCTCTGATAAGGGTTTAATCTTCAACATTTACAGGTAACTTATACAACTTAACAAAAGGAAGATAAACAATCTAATCAAAAAATGAGCAAATGACCTAAATAGACACTTTTTGAAAGAGGACATTCAGAAAGCCAAAAAACATATGAAAACTTGCTCAAAGTTACTAATCATCTGAGAAATAAAAATCAAAACAACAATGAGGTATCACCTTACACCTTTCAGAATGGCTATCTTCAACAAATCAACAAACAACAAGTGCTGGAGAGGATGGGGAGAAAAAGGAACCCTTCATTATTGCTGGTGGGAATGCAGACTGGTGCAGCCACTGTGGAAAACAGTATGGCGTTTCCTCAAAAAATTAAAAATGAAACTGCCATTTGACCCAGTAATACCACTTCCAGGATTATATCCCAAGAAACAGAAACACCAATCAGAAAAGATATATGCACCTCTAGGTTCACAGCAGCACAATTTACAAATAGCTAAGATTTGGAAACAGCCTAAATGCCCATCAGCAGAGGAGTGGATTAGAAAACTGTGGTACATCTACACAATGGAATACTATGCTGCTATAAAAAAGGAAGGAATTCTTACCATTTGCAACAGCATGGATGGAACTGCAGAGCATTATGTTAAGTGAAATAAGCCAGTCAGTGAAAGAAAAATACCACATGATCTCACTAATTTATGGATAATAAAGCACATTATAAACTGATGAACAAAAATAGATACAGAGGCAGAGAAGCATCGAACAAACTGGTAAATGACAGTGGGAAGGCTGGGAGGGTTGGGGGGCAGGGTGAGTTAAGAGATCAACCGAAGGACTTGTATGTATTTATATAAGCATAATCAATGGACGCAAGACACTGGCAGGGGGGTGAGGGCATGTGCTGGGGGGTAGGGGAGGCTAGAGTAAGGTCAGTTGGGGGGGGAAGGAGACATATGTACTACTATTTGTAATATTTTAAACAATAAAAATAAATAAATAAATAATAAAAATAATAATAAAAGAGAAATGTAGAGAAGCTGACAGCCATGCAAAACACAACAAATGCAAATATGTGTCATTCATTTAACACTAATTTATTGATAAGCTTCCATTCAGTTATATTTGATATTACAGGTTAGAAAATAATGTTGCCTTCTCTTTTTGAAACCAATTTGATAAACACATACAAACCACACACACATACATATTCCCATATGTAATATATTTTTAGTAACTATTGATATTTTAAGTTAAATTTTGATATTCTTATTTTAAATGTTATAAAATAAATTAATATAAACATAATAAAGACAAGTACATTTGCCCATTTAGACCATAGCAATTCATTATCCAACTGTAAGTAGGCTAATGATTGAAGGAAATACATTATCAGTTTGTAATGTTAAAAACATGTATTTTGCTGCAGAGAAAATAACTGGGGAAAAATTTGCTGATCAGAGAGCTGAAAAGTTAAATACAGAAAAAAAGTGAAAAACAGAAGTTGAGCAATTATCGGTATCCTTTAAAAGATAAAATGACTACGGGCAATTGTCTAAGTGGACAAACCAAGTGAAGACATGAGGAATTATATAGATCACATAATTGATGCAATAAACAAGTTTATAAACTCTGTTTCTGCCTTTTGAGAAACTAGCATAACCACTGTAGGAGAGCGAACAGAGGTAAAATTCAGAGTGGAAAGGTACTGCCTTGGTGATGTAAACGTGAGGCCTGTGTTTAGTCAGGAAGAATTGTGACTCAACATTCTGGTGAGACACAATGTTCTATCTGCCATGTACAAAGTTATAGTCTTAGGAATCTTAACTGTTTTAACTTTCATGTATTTGTATATGAAGATTTGCTAACTGAATACACATTTGAGAAATGGAAAACTATTACTTAAATAAATCATTGGAATTCTAATATTTTCTGAAAGTTTTAGAAATGGACCAAAAGTTCAAAATCAATGTAAAATTGAGTCTCTCTATGTAACAGAGATTTATAAAACAATGAGGGACTATCGTAACATGCATTGTGTTAGGAACACAAATACAGAAAAATAGTTGAATATAAAAAATGTTGAAATTAGAGTAATTGTTCTGTTATAAAATTGTCTGGAATAAACTTTTAAGTTTCTAGTTCTAAGAAAATAATTCCATGTGCAAGAAAATCTAGTGATATGTCTGCTCAAGCGTAGAGGCTCATTGAGTTAAGTTCATTTTCTCTGACTCTGTGTTTGACTTACTTAGTTAGTTCATTTTCCAGTAACTTCCTGCCTTTCACTTGTTCTTGGTAGAGCTGCACATATTTTTCCAGTTCTTTTTTTCTGTCATCTCGAGAATCTTGCACTCTGGAGAGTTCTGATTTTAGCTCTTTATTTCTGAGTTCCAAATAACTTCTTTTTGCATCCTGATTATTTATCATCTGCTCTGACATTTCTTGAGATTCTCTTAGTTTCTAAAGCAAATAAAAAGGATACATTTTTAAAGTAAGTTACATATGTTTTCTTTAGTTTTTGAGTCAATGACTCAGAGATCAACTTTAAGTGTGAAAAAAACTGAAATTTTGAAAAGTTATCAACAATGTCCACTGAATTAATTCTGAGTTATAAAGTTAATATTCTTCTATTAGTACTCATGTAATCTGATCATTCAAAGAATAATAGAATCAGTTTAAAGTTTTAAAAGTAGAACATAAAAATTAATCACATTTTTTACCTTTTCTTCCTGATACTCTTTGTTTTACATCAATTGGTCTTAAAAATAAAATGATATTCTACCAGGAATCATTTGGAAAGATCAATTTAGTGATAATAAGGATAGAAACTGAAATACTGAAAAGAAAAACAAATGCCACCTTCCTTCCAGAAGTCTACATAATAAATTGCTATTAAAGGAAGTAGAGGAAACACAAATACACTGTATTTATCTAAAAGGTAATTTGCAGTGAAATGAATTACAGCTCATTAAAGATCAATAAATTAACCTGTAAAAATGAATTGATTTGTTTATATTTGTCTACTTCATCCCGTCCTATTCTTTCTTCAATATTCTTTTTATATTCTTCTGCTACACAGGATTCTACCATATTCATTTCCATATGTGTTCTGAGGTTTGCATTTTCTTGTTCCCACTTCTTTGCTGTATTCTCTAGTTCTTCACATTCCTTTAGAAGTGCTTCCATTGCTAACTGCTGTAGAGGTGTCTTTTCTTCATCCAGACATATACATTTTGAAGATGACGGTTGCAGTTTTGCTGTAAGCTCATCATTCTGCATGAATAAAAGAATATAGTTTGATGATGAAGGTGCGGTCGCCAGTATGGAATTTTGAAATGAATTCAATTGCAATAAAATGTTACTTGTACAGTGGTAGAGTCTTGGAATATGGAACCTTGAATTACTCAGGATCAAGACCAAAGTTAAAATGACCAGGAGTTAAAAAATATATTTACTGTTGTCATCTTTGACAAAACGTCTGCACTTAATTTTATACTCCTTTTTCGATGACTGTTTCATGTCTGTCGTCCTCCACAAAATATCTATATGCTGCCCTTTAGGAGAAAGTCCCTTACCTCTTCCCCATCTTAACACTTCATAATATTTACAAAAGTTTTAGGGATATCATGTTGAGGTATTCAGGACTGAGTCAGCAAATGCCTCCCAAAGTAAGACTTTCAAAATGAGACTAATTAATGAATCTTATAATTATGGACTCTAATGTCATAAATTTTTCACTGAACTACAAAAGTTTGATGCTAATTTGAATTGCATTCCAAAAAGAAATGATTCCCTGCGTTACTGAGAAATTACATTTCTCACTGTAAAAGTTTAGTGAGATGAGCCCTACATTTTTTAGAATTAAGAAAAATGGGGATGGGGACTTAATCCAATAGTCCTATCTTGAAATTCTCTGTTACTTCCCACAAACTAAGGAAACACAGTAAACAAAATAACATCATCAACAACAACAACAAACTTGCTGGAATGTCAGTGATCATGACTTGGGAAGAACTACTTTCCTTCAGATCAAATGATTATTTGGTAAGACAAGGTGAGGGATGTTGAGTTTTTGAAGCACGTCTCCAGATTCTCTGGCACTTGTCCAGGAAATAGGTGCTGGCCTCAGTGCTACCTGGGTTCTGGTGAATAGGATATGGTGACTGCTGTGTGACTGCTATGTCTGGGTGCCATCGGACTCTCTCCCCAGGGAAGCTCACCCTGGGAACCCAGCCACCATGTTGTGAAGAACGAAGCAGCCCAAGCCACATGGTCATCCTCACACAGGTGTCCAGCTGAGACTGCCCCATTGAACGCCCCAGCCAAAAGCCTGCTGCACCTGAGAAACCCGTGAATGACCAAGCCTTTAGAGATGATTCCACTTCCCAGCTTCAAGTCATCCCAGCTGATGGTAAGTGGAAAAGAAATGAGCTGGCCTCACTGCAGATTTGTGAACAAGTAAATGCTGCTTTAAGACACCAGGTTTGGAGGTGGTTACTGAGCAGCAATAAGTAACTGGCACAGATACTGACATTATAAATAGAGTGCTGACACTAAAAAAGAAACACACCCACGTATGGGAGCACCTCTGAACAGACGGCAGGTGGAACTGGACATAATGTGGAGAAGCGTGAGAATGAAAACCAAAAGGGCCTCCAAGAAAGGGTGAGGCTGACAGCAAGGGCTTCTGGGCAAGTGAACACAATGACACTGAAAGGAAGATGACAGGGATTCTCGCTAGGAAGCAGCTGAAAGTGAAATCGATGAGAAACATAAGCTAAAAATAGACAAATAAATAAAAAAGGACCCAATTTACGAGTTTCAAATATCGATTTCCCATTTATACCTTCTCCCACATGTCCAATTGTCAAATAATCCTAACATAAAGAAATGGCTTCTGGGCTAACATCAAATCCAGGGTGTTCCAGGAAATTCCAGGAAAACATGGTCAGAGGATGAAGCCAACATTTATAAAACTCCTTAAAACAGTGGTTCTCAACCTTCCTAATGCCGAGACCCTTTAGTACAGTTCCTCATGTTGTGGTGACCCCCAACCATAAAATGATTTTTGTTGCTACTTCATAACTGGAATTTTGCTACTGTTATGAAACAGAATGTTAATATCTGATATGCAGGATGTATTTTCATTGTTACAAATTGAACATAATTAAAGCATAGTGATTAATCACAAAACAACATGTAATTATATATGTGTTTTCCGATGGTCTTAGGTAACCCCTGTGAAAGGATCATTCCACCCCCAAAGGGGTCGTGACCCACAGGTTGAGAACCGCTGCCTTAAAACCTCAGAAGCATTTACGTGGTGCCTCAAATTCCTTTAAGGATTTTCAGAATGTAAGAATTTTAAAGACAGTGTCCTACAACACCTCCAGGAAGCCCAAGGTGAAGATCTGATCTGAAAACTATTTGTGAAGTGGCTTTTTTAATGCCATGAACCCCAGTAAAATTAACTGGACAGACACCCAAACCTAAGAGAATGGTAGAAGGAGAAACCCTGCCTGCTAGCTCTGCCTCTTTAAGGGAGACCAAGACAGTACACAATCAAAAGGGCCTGTGGGCTTTAGATGTTCCACAGGGAGGACGCAGGCTGCAAAAAGAGCTGCAAGCACAGGCCATCTCTTATGAAAAGGACAGAGCAAAGTCTCAGAGGGAACAGCCAAGGGCCACAGAGAAGCACTCCAAGGTTAGGACTAAGCTTTCCTTTCCTCAGTGAGGAAACAGAGAGGATTATGAAATCATTTTAAATCTCAGGGGCAAAACAACTGCAATGCCTTTTGGCACCATTTAGGTACAATATCTTCTCTAGCTTACTTCAAGCTTGCTTGTATGTTATACCACAGTGTTTCTCCATAGGAAACAAATTGGCTTTAACATTTTGAGATTTTACCCCTAGCCGATTTGGGTCAGTGGACAGAGCTTCAGCCTGCAGACTGAAGGATCCCAGGTTCAATTCAGGTCCAAGCCACATGCCTGGGTTGCAGGCTCAATCCCCAGTAGGAGGCATGCAGGAGACAGCCCAACAATGATTCTCTCGCATCACTGATGTTTCTCTCTCTTCTCTCTCTCTCTCTCTCTCCCTCCCTCCCTCTCTGAAATTATATATACATTAAGAAATAAAATAAAATTTGAGATTTCAAAGTCAGGCATTTCTGAAGAGGAAAGGTGACAGTCCAGATTTTAATCTTTTCCTCCCCAGGCAGTGACACCTACCAGCAAGTCTATGAATTATGAGTTAAACACAATGAAGGAAATGGCTAAGTCAGCGGATCCTGTTACTAGAATTTCATGGAAATGGAAGTGAAATGGGAGGCAATGGGTTAGAGGCTGAAGGTTTGAATGCAGAAAAAAAAGGAATGGGTGTTATTGTTGTAAGCCTACTTTCCCATCATGTCACAGAGGCAGCAAAACATAAGCTGGCCATAAGCTTTATCAAGAAACAAGAAACCTCCATAAAAGTAGAGGTAAAAACATTCCACTACACTGACTTTTTTTTAATTACATAAAACAACTAGTAATATACAAGATGACTGGGAAAGATACTCATAAAATTTGATTTGGTACTGGCATAAGGACAGACTTATTCATCAGTGAAGTAGAAGGGAGAATCCAAACCTTAACCCAATTTGTGGCCAATTGCTTTTTGACAAGGGTGCCAAACAATAAATCAGATATGAATAGTCTATTTAACAAATTGTCCAGGGACAGCTGGATATCCACATGCAAATGAATAAAATTTGACCTCTACCTCAGACCATACATAAAAGTTAACTTAAAATGTAAAAGCTAAAACTATAAAAGACATAGAAGAAAACATAGGTGTATATCTTCATGACTGGATTTGGCACCATTTAAATACAATGTCTCCTCTGCCTTACTTCAAGTTTAGATGTGAAACCAAAAGGCAAAATAGATTAACTGGACTTCATCAAAATCAAAACCTTCTGTGCTTTGAAAGTCACCATCAGGAAAATGAAAAGGTTATCTACTGAATGGAAGACATGTTTGAAAATCCATTATCTAGTCAGGGATTTGTATGTAGAATATTTAAAGATCTCTTACACTTAAATAATAAAAAGATAATCTAATTAAAAACAGGCAAAGGAATTGAATAGTTTTTCAAAGAATATATGCAAATGGATAAGCATGTGAAAAAATGGTCAACACTACTAGTCATTAGACAATTTCAAATCAAAACCAATAAGATGCCACTTCATACCTACTAGGTTGGCTACAATAAAAAAACAGGTAATGATAAGTGTTGCCAAGAATGTGGAGAAACTGGAACCCTCATACACTGTCAATGAAAATGCAAAATGCTGCAGCCACTGTGGAAAACAGTCTGGCAGTTTCTCAAAAGGCTAAAGATCTTATCCAACAATTCCATTTATAATTATACTAGAGGCCCGGTGCACGAAATATGTGCACATTAAAAGGGAATTAATTAGAGGAAATATTTAATATTGCTATTTGCCCTTTCTCTATAATGGAAGTGTCAGAGGTGAAAGAAAATTAGTAAAATGTATATGCAAGTCTTCCTCCTGTCAGAGTCTGGGGTGTGCCATAGGAACCAGAGTCAAGTCTCTGCCCACACACATGCATCTCAAAATCACGTAAGACTCAGACCCGGCCGGCCCTACCCCCATTGGGCTAGATCCAGACCCAGCCAGACCTACCCTCATCAAGCCCCGCTGGGAGGGGGGAATGGCCTCAGGTCGCTTGGCTCAATGCTGGGGAGGGGGGTGAGGACTGAGATTCCCTGGCCTGGGTCAGGGGGTGCATCTTGAGGTCTTCTGGCCTGGGCCAGGGGGTGCGGCTTGAGGTCCCACAGGCTGGCACTGGGGTGGGGAGCACAGCCTGAGGTCCGCTGTGATGCCCTGCTGGGTGGGGGCCACGGACTGAGGTCCCCCGTCAAGCTCCACTGGGTGTGGGGGGGCACAGCCTGAGGTCCCCCGGCCTGGCATAGGGGCACGGAGGGCGCGGCCTCAGGTCCCCTGCCCTGGCCTACCACCACGCAGCCTCAGGTCCCTGCTGATTTCTCCTTAAGGCTCGTTAAGGGAACTCAGGAACTTGGCCTCCCCTGTGGGTGCAGCCATCTTGACCGTTATAGCATGATGGTCAATTTGCACATTCTCTCTTTATTAGATAAAATTCCCAAGAGAATGAAAACATATGTTCACATAAAATGTTGTACATGATTCATAGCAGTATTAGTAACAACACCAAAAAGTGACAGTAACCCAAAGGTTCATCAAATGATGAATAGATTTTAAGAAATGTGGTCGCTTCATGCAATGAAATGTTATTCAGCAATAAACAGGAATGAAGTACTGGTGATACGTGCTACAAAAGAGATGTACCTTGAAAACATTATGCTAAATAAAAAAGGCAGTCACAAAGGAGCAGCTACTGTGTGATTCCAATGATATGTAATGTGCAGAACAGACAAATCTAGAGACACTGAGAGGACAGTAGTGGTTCCTGAGGGCCAGGAAGAGTGGGGAAGTGGAAGCTGGCACAGGGTGGTTGGTAATGGGCACAGGGCTACTTTTAGGGGGATGAAAATGTCCCCAAACTGACTGTGATGATGACTGTGTAACTCTGTGAACACAGACAAAGGCACTGAACCGTACACTTTAAATGAGTGAACTGCATGGTATGTTCATTATGTCTCAATAAAGCTGCCAGCAAAAATGTTTTGGACTTGGTGCTGGTGCCAGGGTTCAAGACATAGAGAGTTAACAGTAGGCTCTTTTTATAGAAAAGTGATAAAGAAAAAGCTGTCTTTTTCACTGATACCAAGTCTATAAAATTCACAGAAAAATCTATATTTTACCACCAAAGCATTGAATGTTATCTATTTCCCCAGATTAGGTGAATTTTGGGTCCCAAAACTGATTTAAAATTACCTTCTGTTTTGGCTTTTTAGACTGAATTTCCATGTCAGCTGGACTTGGTTTTGAATCTCCAGGGAAACTAAGCTCTTCATTATCACATTCATGTAATTTCTGTTTTGCAACTTTTAGGAGTTCTTTAAGTCTGAAGAAATGTACAAAACAAATATGTCAAATTCTTTAAGATTAAATATTTAGTTATTTTTAAAAATATATTTCTTTATTGATTTCAGAGAGGAAGGGAGAGGGAGAGAGAGATAGAAACATCACTGATGAGAGAGAATCATTGATTGGCTGTTTCCTGCACACCCCCTACTGGGGATTGAGCCCACAACCCAGGCATGTGCCCTTGGCCGGAATCGAACCTGGGACCCTTCAGTCCACAGGCCGATGCTCTATCCACTGAGCAAAACCGGCTAGGGCCTTTAGTTATTTTTTAAACAGATATTATGTTTATAAAATAATATAAAACAAATCTATAAATTATGATGCTCTCATTTGTTCTAATCTAATACTGCTTGAAATCATACTAACTAAATTATAATCTTATGTAAATAAAATGAAACAAGTCATGACATACGTGATATGGCTATATAGTTAATATTGTAACTATATGGAGTTCTTATAAATAAGTTATTATTAATATTCATTTTACTATGTTACTATAAATCATTGATCTATTATTAAATATCAACTAGAAACCAGAGACCAGTATCCAAGGTGAAGAAGAAAAGCATAGTTATATGTGAATGTTTTGAAAAGACACAAAAATACCTTTTGGTACCTACTGACAATAGTCTACAAGAAGTAAAGAAAATTACCAACATCTAGGAGAACATTCAAAACAGAAGGAGAAGCAGGAAAGAAGAATCTTTGAAGTCTCAGTGGAAGGAGAAATCAGAAAGAGGCAGGCTTTAGAAGAAGGGAAATCAGGGAGATAAGGTGTAACAGTCTCGACTGTTTTAACAAGAGATCTTTGCTAGCACAGTGTTAACACAGGGAAAGGGATACGAAACAATGTAGAGAAAGACAGTTAAATGAGAGGGAAAACACTGATGACAATCAGAGAACAAACTGAAGAACTCAGGCAATAAACAGAAAGGAAGCCAGGTGGGGGCTCCCCAGACATGGGAAAGATGCCATTGTGTTTCTATGAGTGGCAAAAACAGGATTATCCAATTTCTTCTTTAAACCATACGGACATTTTGTATGTGTGATATCTTTTATAAATAAAAAAAAGAAAAAGAAACATAAGCCAAATCAAGATAATTTTTGGTGTTGTTAAACAATGACACAGTAAGTTTTAGTTATTAAACTATTGGAAGGCAGAAGGGACACACACTATCAAAAGAAGGGAAGGTCACCAGAGAGACCAGATATGTGGCAGAAATAAAAATTCAAGGTAGACATGAAGAGTGCAGGTGACAGGATATGCAAAAGGCAGCCTCATTACGGTTTTAGGAATCATAAAAGAGTAAGTACAATATTGTGGACCTCAAAACAGTTTCAGATTGTGCTGTGTGTTTCTGCAGTAATTTTTAAAATAGGATAATTTAATTATGAAAATTACAGAGATGAAATAAATTTGTATTTCAGTTTTAATAAAGTAAAATGACAGTTAAATCTTAATTCATGGCAGAAATGATCTGAAATATTAAAATCTTGCCTGGTCTTCTCTTTTTCTAAGTCATTCTTTGTATTTGCTGCTTGCTGCCACCTCTGTTGCAGAAAGATGTTTGACTCAATATATTTTTTTAAGTCTTCCTTTTCCTGCTGAGACTTTGAAAAAAAAATTAAAGAAAATCATTAAAATTTGAGAGACTCACTTTTTTCTTAAAAATACGATTTCTCATGAGTTCATGAATAACATGTGTAGACAAGTTTATAAAATCTAGTTTATAAACTTGATGCCAATATGGACAGATTTAAAAAATAATTACTTCTTACAGCAGCTTAAGTTTATTTTACCTTTTTACCACTTTCTTTCTGAAACTTAAATTGCCAAAGTTTGTTAAAACAGAGGTATTTATATATAAAATATTAAATACTAAGTGCTAAAAAATATTTAAGAGAGTGGCTATATTGACCTTTTAGTTTCTAAGATGCCCTGGAAACATTTTCACCAATAGTTCCAGATATTCCAGGTTCTATTAAACCACATCTTACTAAGGTAATCTTTGAAAACTTCCCATGCAGTCCCCATTACCTTATGATGGTAACCTGACTTTAGGATGAGATAAAGACTCTCATTCTTTGTAAGCTTTCTTCCATAGGTTTCATTTTCTCCTTTTCTATTATACACTTTTATCTTTAAATAAAGTGTCTTCTCTATATTATATAAAACATAACTTTCACTTGATTTTGTAGCTTTTTGTGTCATCCCGTTGTCCCCACCCATGAAAATCTAACATTTTTAAAATGCAAGGTCTCATCCACATATTCATATTTTCAACATTCATTTCTTTTACATAAGAATCTGACTTTCAATTCTATAATTGCACTAACTTTTTTTGAGGGTCATCTTCTTTTAGTCCCTTAATGCTTTACTTCTCAGCAGCAACTGAGAACAATGACCACATACACACTCTCCCTCCGGTCCTCCAACAGCACTTCATTTCTAAACAGTGACCATGATGTACAGTCTTCCACTCTGTCTATTCCTTCTTTATTTATTTATTTTTGCTTGGGGAAGGAAGTGGTAGCATGTTTATTTTTCTTCACCCCATTGAATGCCATGGACTAGAACCATATTGAGGTTGAAGGGAAATGTAACAAGTTTAAGAAACTCAATACCTGGTTTTATAACTTGATGACCTTTGTTTTGAATACTTAAGCTAAAAATAAGGGCTAGAGATTATGTACTTAGCATAATAAAATAAGTATCTAATCAATACAACAAAAATTATGAGGAATTTCAAAAAGACAGAAAGTTAACAGCCTCAAACTAAGAATCCCTAAAAGACAGAAAGCTGATAGGATCAAATCCCGGACATACACAGAAGAGGAATACTCTGAAGAATAAATTAGGGGAGCCCCAGTCCAGCAGCAGATAGAGACAGTGTTCACCTAAGACAATAGGGTGTTTTCTTCACCTTTTGGTATAGAAAATTTCTAACAAACAAAAGATAGAATATTATATTGGCCCTCCATAGGTTCATCGCCTAAGTTCACAATTTTTTTTATTTTTAATTTCTTTTCTACCTCACTTCTTTTTTATTTTCTTTCCATCATGATGTATCCCCTCTATGACCTCTTCCATCTCCACCCAACCCCCCAACACACCTGGAAATCACCACACTGTTGTTCGTGTCCATGAGTCCTCTCTAATTTTTCTCTTTTTTGCTCCATCCATATACCACCTCCCAACACCACCACCATGAGCAGCAGACAAGTACTATATGACTTCACTCATATGTGGAATTTAATAAACAAACTGAACTACCAAGCAAAATAGAATAGACTTCTAGAAATCAATCTGTTCCCTTCTTAAAATTCTCTCAGAGATCCTTCAATCTCAACACTACAAACCAGGTTCCCTAATCAACATTTCTAGCCTTGACCCCTTTACTGAGGTCATCTGTACTTTTCCTTCTCCCTTCTTGCTCCTCATAAACAATATCCTCAACCACACACTCATAAACCATGAGTGACCTGGATCGCCCTTGTAGATTGCTAAGCTTGTACATTTTATGTTGATTCTTACTGGCGTCACTTTGAGTGTACTACTGTTGTGTTCTGAGTTTGGGGTACCTTCACCCTTAGGATGTTGACCAGCATTCTCTGTCTTGTTTTTTTCTTATAATGCAAGTGTTATTTTTGCAAGTAGCAGATTGTCAATTATTTGCCTTTAAAAATAATAATACATTCTTATTTCATAGAGACCTGACCAATAAAAGTCTTCTGAAGTTCTTTTCACATGTTATCTCAACTATATTGTTTGAAGGCTTGGGAAAGCTAGAGCTATCTTCTTCTTGCCAATGCAGAAGACTCTTTACCTCAACATTGTGTTGATCAAATATCTTGGTTTGAATTCCAAGACTGCCAGTGATATAAAGTATTTAGTTGTATCTTAACAATAGGTAAGCTCAAATGTGTTCAATTTATACACAGATAGGTACACTTATATCAAATAATATCCCCCACAGACAAATTAACACATAGAAAGACAAGATTATCTCTTGGGAAGAAAATTAAGACAATGGAAAATTCAGGGCTAAAGCATTCCACACAAATGAGATGACAAGTGCAGAAATGAATGAGGTCAGTGAGAGTTGAAACAGAGAATGCTTCATAGAGGGGAGATTGGGAGCCAGGTCCGAATAGATATAGGATGAGGCAGGAGGGAAAGAAACTGAAAAGACAGAATGGACAGCATGAGTAAAGGCTGAGAGGTGCTGAAATCAGCCCAGTTATCTCAGAGGATAAAAATCCCATGACAACGCCCTGACTGGTTTGGCTCAGCAGATAGAGCATTGGCCTGCGTACTGAAGGGTTCCAGGTTCGATTCCGGTCAAGGGCATGTACCTGGGTTGCGGGCACATCCCCAATGTTTCTCTCTCATTGATGTTTCTAACTCTGTATCCCTCTCCCTCTCCCTTCCTCTCTGTAAAAAATCAATAAAATATATTTAAAAAAATAAATCTCATGACAAGAAGAGAAAAACCTATGTTCACACAATGACTTGTACAATAGTACTCATAGTTGAATTACTAACAGCCAAAAAGTGAAAACAATACAAATTTCCATCAATTGATAAATGGATAAGTGGAAGAGCCACATGATGAAGTATTGTTTGGCAATAAAAAGAAAGAAATAAAATATTGTTATGTGCCATAATGTGGACAAACTTTTAAAATATGATATTAAGGGAAAGAAGCCAGTCCAAAGGTCTATAACTTCTGTGATTGCATATATATATATATGGAATATTCAGAATAAGCTAATCAATAGAGACAGAAATGAGACTGGTTTTTGCGAGGAACTGGTAGTTACTGCTAAGTGGTGTGGAGTTTGTTTCTGGAGTGATAAAAATATTATATAAAAATATTATATAATTGACTGAGGTGATAGATGCACAACTCTCTGAATATGTTTAAAATATTGAATCATATAATTTAAATAGGCAAATTATACAATGTGTGAATTATATCAATATTTTAAAAATATCCATTAGTGGATCTAGAATTAATTTTTTTAGTTGTCATTTGTGGATGTACATATTACAATGATCTGAACATTTCCATGCTTTCATAATATTTCCAAGTGAGAGAACATGAAAGATATGCCTACTTCAACTGGTTTATAGAATGACCTTCCCGCAGAAAACCCTTCATCTCTTGCTCTCTGGGAAGCAAGTTGTAGGTCTCCTTTTGATGTCTGGCAATGCTCATGATCCTGTACAGCGGTAGCCAGTCTAGACCGGTATGATTCAACTTCTGCTTCCAGTCTTCCTCTGTTTTGTCGTTCATCCTCCAGTTTACTGTTTAGCACAGTATTCTCAACTCTCAGAACTTGAAGCTTCTCATTGTGTTGAAATGCTGTTTCTCTTATTGTCTTTTGAAGATGGTCAATCTTTTCTTTGAGAAGTGCATTGTCCTCAAAATGTTCTTTTTCCATTTCTTGCTTCTGATTTTTTGCTGTGTCTATTTCCAGTCTTAGCTTAGCATTTTCATCCCACAACATGCAATTTTCATGCAATAAACTTTCTTCTTTTTCAGAACTCTCAGGAACCTAAATAACACAAAGGAGACTTTTAGCTACAACATTGAAAAACATGCCATGATAGCTTCTGAAATTAAAGAATAACTATGTTTATAATTTTAAAAATTGCAATAAGTAGGTATCCTTCTGGAAAAAATAGAGTTGGATCCAATTCTTTAACTTTTTCCAAACACAACATCTCTAAATTTCAAAAATTTAATATACAATTATGAATTTTTAAAATGAAAAATATCAGAAGAGAATTATAAGAGTCTCAAAATTGGAAAGGGTTTTCCTGAATCACCACAAATCCAGAATGCATTAAGTAATTGATTACTAAGTCTTTCTACACTTAAAAATTGAGATTTCAGTCTGAACACACAGCTGCTCCACAGTAAGAGTATTAACCCTACATATATTAGGATAAACTAAATTTCCTAAAATTTTTCCCCAATATTATCCCATAGATATTCTATTTTTCTAATACATTCCTAGATAGTTATAAAGACTACCTCCATGAACAACGGATAACCAAGCATTTTCCTAAGCACTTCTACATCCATCAATGACCTCATTCAGTTCTCACAATCTGGAATGGAGGGGTTAAAAGATAAACAAGTTCAGGATTTTCCCCAGGTTTTCAGACTCCACAATTCGTGCTCTTGCACCAGTCCATAGCTCCTCTCCAGTGTGGATATAAAAACACAAAAGAAGCCTATGTTTCAAAAAACAAATGATGAATAAGGTAAAATTTACAGAGTCTTCTTAGAAAATCATGAGTTTTTTGTTGCTGCAATAACTTTCATTTCTTGTTCATGATGTTTAAAGTAATATTAAATGTGCAATGTGTGTGTGTGTGGGGGGGGGGAGGAATACACTGAACTACTTTAGTAGGAATAAGATACTTATCAATAAGTTGTCACGAAGTATATATTGCAGCATGCCATTCTCTTCAGAAGTCCTTTGTATTAAAATGGGATACTACTTAGAACAAATTGTTACTTTTCTCAAAAGTAGAAGAATGACATCTAAAATATCATCTTTGAACTGGTTATACCCTCCTTCAGTGGAAGTGAAAACTAACCTCTTTATTGATATATCAAGGAAATAAAATCACTTCCCAATTTTGGAATATCTGTTGTTAGTAACAATATCTTTGAGATCATGGACAACACATTGATTACTACGGAAAGTATTAAAAGCCTCCCCCTTAGGATGAGGCCATTGTGAAGGCAATACTTGACTGTTGGAGACAAATGGATTTGAATTAACAATATCATTTTATCTAGTGGACCCAAAATGTCACCCCTATCTCACACACACACACACACACACACACACACACTTTCTAAATCCTCTATAGTTTCCATATGTACAGTATTGTTTTTTTAATATATACACACCCATGCATACTCACACACATTTGAAAATGACTAAATAAGCTATCTCAGAATTCATTTTCTTATGAGCTATTTCTATCTCCTTTGGTTTGCAAAGGTGTTTGGTCAGAATTCCATCTTCTAATATTCTGGCATTCTGTTCTGGAGAAAGTTGGCTCTGAGTGTAATCTCACTCTTCTACAACCCAGGGACACATTTCATTGAGTTTTTGGTCTCATACCATTAAAAAATATAACCGAAGATTAAGAGCAGTACCTTAAACAAACTGTGAAAAGGAAGTAGCCTGTTTTGGCACAGTGATTTTTCCTCTCCATGAAAAAGTCAAATTTTAAGTGATTGCCACATTTGTCATAGAGCAAAAATACAGTATTCTGAAATAAAATTTCTTTATGAACATTGGAATAGTTCTATCACAGTCTCAAGGCAATTTAGCCTGTATGTTAACATTTTTTAAAAGCCAAAATTAACATTTATGTTAATGAATAAGCTCAATTTATTTTCCATTTCTTTATTTAGAAAACATACACAGAGCATCTGTTACATGCCATGACTAGTAACAAATTAATAATTTTAGTCATAAATGTTCAGATTTTTTAAAAATATATATTTTATTGATCTTTTTTTTACAGAGAGGAAGGGAGAGAGATAGAGAGTTAGAAACATCGATGAGAGAGAAACATTGATCAGCTGCCTCCTGCACATCTCCTACTGGGGATGTGCCTGCAACCCAGGTACATGCCCTTGACCAGAATCGAACCTGGGACCTTTCAGTCCACAGGCCGACACTCTATCCACTGAACCAAACCGGTTTCAGCCAAAGTTCAGATTTGAATGTGATGACATTTTTTGATTTGCTTTTAAACATAATAATATACATTAAAATTAAAGGGATAAAATATTCTGTGATAGGATTAACAAACAAAAAAGAAAAAGAATGAAAGAGGACCCAAACTGAACCAGAATCAATCCAGGGAGTGAGAGCTCCCAGCAGTTTTCAGTACCAGCTCAGTGCCCTCTGGGGCCTGGAGGTACTGATTGGGCTCTGTTTTTCCAGAGCCATAGCCAGAACTAAGGAACATCCTGGGAATAATGCCACACAAGGTGCTAAAGCATATCAGACAAATTAACTTCCCAGGGCCTAAGAGTTTTTGTGGAAGAAATACCTCAAGGAGAATTTATCAGAGACAGTTTTTTCATTTGAGCTTATACTAAAAATTAGAAACCCACCCTCTTTTCAAAGATAACATGTTATATGGAAGATGGTGGTATTTTCTGTAGCTTTCAAAATTTCCTTCTGTAGGAAAATCTTTTTACAGGACAGTCTAGATTGCCTCTGGAATAGCAGATTCTTAGGAGTGAATTCACTACAGGGTTATACTTTGTTCCCACACATATGTACTGAGCACCTTTTGAGTAGTGAACACTGGGAATATGGTAGCAGTGAACCATGAGGGCCAGAGCCTGCTCAGTCAGACCTGGTGGTTACATTTTCAGGAATTTTGCAGCAATTATTAAAAATGAATTCTATAAACTTATAATTTTAAAAATTAGATTAGAAATAAATACTCAGAAAAAAGAAAAGAAGAACACCTCTTAGGTCCAATGCTCATTTGCTGGATACAATGTCTGCTTTTAAGCTGATAGAGCAAACACATATATAATCTATATATTTTTAATATTCAACTAGATTCAACATTTAGCCATCACCAAATGTTACTTTGAATTTTCTCTTAGGAAACTTGAAAAATACTTATCTGTCTGGATACTTACATTTCTTTCTACATGATCATTTTCATACTGATGTATTCTTTCTTTAAAAAGCTGCCATTCGTTGATTAACTCATTAATTCTTTCATTCAGCATATGAATTTGCTTTACACATTCAGCATTAAATATGCTTATTTTATCCTGAATCTGATGTTGGATGTCAATGGCAGTCTTTTCTTCCCTGTCAGCTTTGTTGTGAGCCTGATCCAGTTGCTGTCGAAGCAACATATTTTCACGCTGTAGGTGAGATAGCTTCTCCTGTAAGGATTCCTGCTTTCCAATGTCTTGATCCACTTTACCTTGTTCCTTTTGACAGGTGTGTTCAATTTCTTCCTTTTGACACTGCTTTTGAATGAGGTCTCTTTCTAAAACCAATGTCCTTTCTTTGAGAGCATCTCTTGTGTGATGAAGCTCAATTTCTAAGTTATTGCTTTTACTTTCCAGTTTTGAAAGTTGTTGAGAAAGAATCTCATTGTTATATTTTAGGTTAGACATATCAGAATTCATTTTGTCCCATAAACAAAACCCTCCATTTCTTGCTCTCTGGAAATTAAGTTGTAGGTCTCCTTTTGATGTCTGACAATGCTCATGATCCTGTACAGCAGTAGCCAGTCTAGACCGGTATGATTCAACTTCTGCTTCCAGTCTTCCTCTGTTTTGTTTTTCATCCTCCAGTTTACTGTTTAGCATTATAAGCTCAGCTCTCAGAATTTCAAGCTCCGCATTGTGTTGAAATACTGTTTTTCTTATTATCTTTTCAAGATGGTCACTCTTTTCTTTGACAATTGCTATTTCCTCAAAAAATTTTTTTCCCATTTCCTGGAGCTGATTTTTTATTGTGCCTATTTCCAGTCTTAGCTTGGCAATTTCATCCCACAACATCCCACAACATGCGATTTCCATGCCATCGACTTTTTTCTTTTCCAGAACTCTCAGAAACCTATGTAACACAAAGAAGACTTTTAGCTAAAACATTGAAATGACATTTCACGATAGCTTCTGAAACTAAAGAATAATCTATTATTATAATAAAAAATTGCAATGAGTGGATATCCCATTGGAAAAAAATAGAGTTGGATCCAAACCTCTAACTTTATACAAGCATAAATTCTCCAAAGTTCAAAAATGTAATATAATATAAATTTTTTAAGTGAAAAAAAATCACAAGAGAATTTTAAGATTCTCAGAATTAGGAAGGTTTTTTTCTAAATAATCACAAGCCCAGAATGCATTTAAGTAAAAGGTTAATAACTCTAACTACACTTACAAATTGAGATTATAGTAACTACCTCTACTATTAACTGATAAGCGAACATTTTCCTAAGCACTTCTACATCCATCAATGACCTCATTCTGTTATCACAATCTGGAATGGAGGGGTTAAAAACATAAGCAAGTGCAGGATTTTCCCCAGGTTTTCAGACTCCACAATTCGTGCTCTTGTACCAGTCCATAGTTCTTCTCCAGTGTGGATATAGAAAAACAAAAGAAGTCTATGTTTCTAAAAATTAATGGTGAATAAGATAAAAGTTACAGAGCTCTTCTTAGAAAATCATGAGATTTGTTGTTGCTTCAGTAATGCAATAACTTTTATTTCTTGTTCATGATGTTTAAAGTAGTAATAATTGTAAAATGAGGGAAAATACACTGAACTACTTTACTGGGAATAAAATACCTACCCATAAATTATCAAGGAGTATATATTATGGCCTGTCATTCTCTTCAGAAGTCCTTTGTATTAAAATGGGATACTACTAGGAACAAATTGTTTCTTTTCTCACAAGTAAATGAATGACATCTAAAATATCATCTCTGAATCGGTTATACCCTCTTCCATTCCATCAATGGAAGTGAAAACTAACCTCTCTTGATATATCAAGGAAATAAAATCACTGCCCAAATTTGGAACATCTGTTGTTAGTAACAATACCTTGGAGATCATGGACAATGGAAAATATTAAAAGCCTCCCCTTTGAATGAGGCCATTATGAATGTCACTATTTGGCTGTGAGAGACAAATGGATTTGAATTAACAATATCATCCTATATAATAAAGAGATAATATGCAAAGTGACCCTCATGTCATAACACTGTCACAAGATGGCTTCCCTGCCCAGTCCCTGCCCTGGCCCCACACCAGATCAGCCTCTCCCACTGCAATTGAGGATGGGACGGCTAGCCAAACCCCGCTACCCTTCACACAGGCCAGCCACGCTCCCATGCTTTCTTGGGGCTGGGGGTTCCCCAGGCAGGCTGCAGGCAGGGTGTTGGTCAGAGGCAAAGGTCCTGGCTGTCCCTCGCCTAGAGAGTCCAGAAAACCTCAGCAGTGACCAAAGACCAAGACCCAGTGGAAAGGTCCCTGCTGGCACTTATGGCTCAAAGTGCCAGGAGGAGGCAGAGTGTCTTGAACCTGCAACCCTGACATCTGCACACAAAGCCTTGGGGCACACGAAGCCTGTGGCACCTGTGGGTGAAAGGGGGAGAGCAGGGAGCTGGGGTGAGGAGCTGGGAGGGGCCTCAAATCTTCGGGAGTAGCCTGCCTGCTGAGGTGGCTGTGACCTACGAGCTCAGGCTTGGTCAAAGCCCCTGGTCAGCTCTGCCGCTTGCTTCCAGGAGTGGCTAGCCCTGAGTGGCTGGCATTGTCCTCAGAGAAGCAGCTGTCAATGGGCTCAGTTAAATAAGAGAAATCAAAGAGCTGAGAATAAATATCCTCCCAGCCCCTTCCCATGGCCCCAGGTGAGGAGGGCTGGGCAGGGGGGTAATGGAAAATGGCTGCTGCTTTGCATTTTATGATGAAAAGACTCCTTCTATGTAGAGAGGAGAGCTGACTCATTTCCAGCAACACCTGGCGTGTTCCCTGCCCCAGCCCTGAAGCCTGACAGCACCTAGCAAAGGTGTGTCTGAACAGCCATGTTGGCCTGGCTCCTGGAATGTTGGGAGCAAGTTTGAGCTGCATTGACTAAAAACAAAAAGTAAAGATTGAAAAACACCTCTTTGTACTCAAATGACACTATAAAATGCAGATTACAGCATCTGATTTTGTCTTCTCTGTTTTTTATTTTTGGTCTTTTTTTTTGAGGCAGAGTGCAAATAGGTTCATGGGAAAAGCAGAAAAACACAAAAGGATAGGGAGAGGATTCTGCCCTCCACAGCACTGCACATTTTATTTATTTTTTGTTATTTTTCTTTCTGTTCTTCAAGTCAGAAACCACTTTATAGCACTTTATAGTGATGAGTAATGAGCTAATGCTTCCTCTATTAAGAGCAAGCAGCAGTGCCTTTCATATGAGTCACATACATTTAATCCACTCAAATGGAGCCTTCTGAGTGGAGAGAATGGTATGTGTCATTATATAAAGAACTTGGCATTATGATGTTGTCTGGCTGAAGATCTTATTTATTTTGCAATTTAGAGAATGTGGACAAATCAGGCATTGAGAATGTATGTGCATGCTTAAATGCATGACTTTATTTTCATCTGCAACAACCAAACAACTGGTCACCAGGAGGTGCATTGATGGGTCCCATGGCACGGTGGGTCTGGGTGAGGCTGCGTGACGCAGACCAGGGCCAGGGGGACCTGAGCCTGCACTCCCCGCCCTGGCGCCAGGGCTGGGG
The DNA here is from genome assembly GCF_000147115.1 of Myotis lucifugus. Classification (NCBI taxonomy): domain Eukaryota; kingdom Metazoa; phylum Chordata; class Mammalia; order Chiroptera; family Vespertilionidae; genus Myotis; species Myotis lucifugus. The sequence continues at coordinate 30,309 of NW_005872246.1, forward strand.
GACCTGAGGCCGTGCTCCCCACCCTGGTGCTGGGATGTGAGGCTGCATCACCCACCTGGTGGGGCTTGACAGGGGTGGGGCCAGCTGGGTCTTGGTGTTGCCCAATGGGGGTGGGGCCAGCCAGATACTTCTATTATAGAGAAAGGGAAAATAGCAATATTAAAATAGTTCCTTTAATTAATTCCCTTTTAATGTGTCTGAGTTTTGTGCACAGGGCCACTAGTTTTATCCAAAATGTCACCGCTATCTCACACACACACACACACACACACACACACACACACACCACACACTTTTTAAATCCTCGATAGTTTCCATATGTAAAGTATTGGTTTCTTAAATATGTACACACCCACACATACTCACACACACTTGAAAATGTCTAAATAAACTACCTCAGAATTCATTTTCTCATAAGTTATTTCTATCTCCTTTGGTTTGCAAAGGTGTTTGTTCAGATTTCCATCTTGTAATGTTCTGGCATACTGTTCCTGAGAAAGTTAGCTCTGAGTGTACTTTTGTTCTTCTACAACCTAGACCAGTGATGGCGAAACTTTTGAGCTCGTCGTGTCAGCATTTTGAAAAACTCTAACTTAACTCTGGTGCCATGTCACATATAGAAATTTTTTGATATTTGCAACCATAGTAAAACAAAGATTTATATTTTTGATATTTATTTTTATATATATTAAATGCCATTTAACAAAGAAAAATCAACCAAAAAAAATGGAGTTCGCATGTCACCTCTGACACGCGTGTCATAGGTTCGCCATCACTGACCTAGGAACACATTTCATTTAGTTTTTGGTCTCATACCATTAAAAAAGTCCAAAGCTTAAGAGCAGTACCTTAAAAAAACTGTGAAAAGGAAGTAGCCTGTTTAAGCACAAGGATCTTTCCTCTCCATGAAAAAGTCAAATTTTAAGTGATAGCTATATTTGCCATAGAGCAAAAATACAATATTCTGAAATAAAATTTCTTTATGGAAATTTGACTAGTTCCATCACAGTCTCAAGGCAACTTAAACTCTATGTCAAAATTTTTTAAAAGCCAAAATTAACATTTATATTAATGGTTAAGCTCAATTTACTTTCCATTTCTTCATTTAGAAAACATATACACAGTATCTGTTAGATGCCAAGGATAGTAATAAATTAATAATTTTAGTCATAAATGTCAAAATTCACATTTTGAATGAGATAAAAAAATTTTGTTTTAATCATAATAATATACATGAAAATCAAAGAGATATAAATATTGATAACATACTGTAAGAAATAAGAAATTTTTACCAAAGATAAATTTACCTTATTCTCTCTTACAATCTTTGATACAATGTCTCGTATTCTAATGGTGATTTGAAGACATGGGTTCATTTCAACTTCTTTAATAGAGTGCTCTTTTTTTCTTAACTGCACCCTATTTTTTTCATATAACAGATCAACTTTTTGTCTCTTCTTTTTTTCTTCTTCTAAGGTAAATCTGCAGTTAAATATAACCAAAGCTGTGATGGACATAAGATAGCTTGTTATATTTATATGATGTCTTATGTAAAGTATATGGTAACCACAAA
>NW_005872246.1:33233-37638 GCF_000147115.1 Myotis lucifugus
CACCAACACTTCACTTTCAGCAATGAATAGATCATCTAGACACAAAATCAGTAAGGAAATGCTAAACTTGAAGCAAACATTGGACCGAAATGGACATACAAACATTTATAGAACAGTCATACATTTTTTATTACCACCTCAAAGAGATAGCTACACTCCCATGTTCACTGCAACCTTATTCACAATAGCAAAATATATAAAGTAAGTGCTCACCAATAAACAAACAAATAAAGTGGATGTGGTATGTATGTATATATGTTTGTATGTATTTTGTATATATGTGTGTATTATGTATGTGAATGTGCATGTATATATGTGTGTATATATATACATATATATAGTATATGTGTGTACACACACATATATATGTTCACACACATACGCACACACAGTGGCATTTTCTCAGGTATGAGAAAGAAGGAAATCCTACTGCTAGGAGCAGAAATAGAATAGTAGAGACGACCTATAGTTATAAGAAATATTAATAATGCTGTGTTAACCATGATTGTTTTGTTCTGATTAAAGAAAACATATTCTCATCTGGCTGGGAGTTCCCCCCAACCAACCCCCTTGGACTTGGGAGTTAACCTGGAAATGTGGTCCATCCTCTTTAACTGCCTATTATCATGGAAAGATTAACAACCTTTTTGGTGAAACAATGGAATCCCAGCTTGCATTGCCTGTAATCTATAACCATCATACCCATTTTTATTCCTTTTGCCTACTTCCCCATGCCTGTAATACCCATTTTTATTGCATTTGCATACCCATTCTTATTTCTTTTGCTTACGACATGTAATCTTTGTCTTTCTACCCCATATAAGCAGCTGGCTTATGGTGTGGGGGGTGCAGAGCAGATTTTCTTGGATGACCTGCTGCTCTCTCATATTGCCAGCATCATTGGAATAAATGTCATATATGACTCAACCCTGTCTGATGTACAGCATGGGGATTGTAGTTAACAATACGTTATTATGTACTTGAAAGTTGCTAATGGAGGAGATCTAAATGTTCTCACCACAAAGAAAGAATTGGTAATCATGTGATGTAATGGAAATGTGAACAAAGAATCCTGGGCTAATCATTTAACAATATAAAAGTGTATCAAATGAACACACTATATCCCTTCAAAATATACAATGTTACATGTCAATTATAGTTCAATAAACTGGGGAAAAAATTAGAAGTTGAATAAAATACCTGCATGTCATTATATATATAGTTAGAAAATGGCAATAATCCAATTATTTGTGATTTTCTTTGAAAATGAACTTATTTGGTAACTTTTGTAGACTTTTAGGCTAATATCTAATCCTATATAATAAAAGGCTAATATGCAAATTGTCTCTTCGGGAGTTCAACCAACCAGGAGTTAGACTGTTTGTTATGACATGTGCTGACCACCAGGAGCCAGTGCAGAACGTAGGAACAGGGGGAGAAGTGGAACAGAGCAAGGCCTGGGTTGGCAGCCAGCAACCAGGGGAAGGAAGGCCCTGATTGGCCCTGATTGCTGGCCAGGCCTAGGGTTCCTACTCCTGCACGAATGTTGTGCACCAGGCCTCTAGTCTACACTAATAAAAGAGAAACATGGTAATTAGCGTATGACCGCCCCCCTTCCCATTGGCTAATCAGTGAGTATATGCAAATTAACTGTCAGCCAAGATGGCGGCTGGCAGCCAGGCACTGAAGCAAGCTTGCTTGCTGCAGTCTCCAACGTTCCCCGCCTCACTTGCCGGCCTCTCAGCTACAACTCTAAGGAACTATGTACTATGTTGCAAATAAGAAGCTAAACAAACCCCCAGAAACCAGCCGGACTGAAAGCCAGCCAGACCGAAACTTTGTATTGATGTTTTCAGCAGCCAGGCCTCAGAGCTAAAGCTGGCCCAGAATAAAAAAGAAAAAAAAAAGAAAAGAGAACAAGGAGCGGTTGGGAGCTTTAGTCACTCACCAGCCGGAAAACAGCCATCAGCTCCTCACCCAGACTGGCCAGGCACCCCAATGGGGACCCCCACCCTGATCCAGGACACCCTTCAGGGCAAACTAGCCGGCCCCCTACCCATGCACCAGGCCTCTATTCTATAAAGTAAAAGGGTAATATGCCTCCCGGCACCGGGATCAGCATGACAGGGGGCAGCGCCCAAACACCCTGATTGCCCTGCAGCTCTGTGTTTGACAGGGGGGAGCTCCCCAACCCCCTGATCGGCCCTGCTCTGTGTGTGACAGGGTGTGGCGCCCCAACCCCCCCGCCCCTGACAGGCCCTGCTCTGTGCCTAATAGGGGGGAGCTCCCCAATCCCCTGATTGCCCTGCGGCTCTGTTTGACAGGGTGCAGCACACCAACCCCCTGATTGGCCCTGCTCTGTGTGTGACAGGGTGCAGCGCCCCAACCCCCCCCTCCCCACGGGCCCTGCTCTGTGTGTGACAGGGTAGAGCCATAACCTCTCCATCGGCTCTGCCTTGAGTGTGACAGTGGTGGCGCCCCAACCCCCAGATCAGCCCTACTCAGTGGGTGATAGAGGGTGGAGCCCAAACCCCCCTCCATGGGCCTTGCTCTGTGTGTGACAGGGTAGAGCCATGACCTCCCCATTGGCCCTGCCCTGAGTGTGACAGGGTGCATTGCCCCAACCCCCTGATCCTCCCTACTCTGTGAGTGACAGGGGGGAGCTCCTCAACCCCCTGATTGGCCCTGCTCTGTGAGTGACAGGGGGCAGCGCCCCAACCCCCTGATTGGCCCTGCTCTGTGCGTGACAGGGGGTGGCGCCGCAACCTCCCCATCGACCCTGCCTTGAGTGTGACAGGGGGCAGTGCCCCAACCCCCCAATCGGCCCTACCCTGAGCGTGACTGAGGGTGGCATCGCAACCTCCCGGTCAGCCCTGCTCTGTGCATGACGGGGCAGTGCCTCAACTCCCCAATCGGCCCTGCTCTGAGCCTGACCAGGGGCTGCACTTAGGGATTGGGCCTGCCCTCTGCCACCCGGGAGCAGGCCTAAGCCAGTAGGTCGTTATCTCCCGAGGGGTCCCAGACTGCGAGAGGGCACAGGCGGGGCTGGGGGACCCTCCTCCCCCCGCCCCCCCGAGTGCACAAATTTTTGTGCACCGGGCCTCTAGTCTTAATATAAAAAGCGAAACTTACCAATAGAAAAGTATAATTACTTTTTTATGGAATAAATGCATGCATGAGAATATCATTATCATATACCTTAACAAATGTACAAAAATGCCCTGATCAGTTTGCTCAGTTGATTGGAGCATCTTTCTGTACACAAAAAAGTTGCCAGTTTGATTCCCCATCAAGGCATACCTGGATTTCAGGTTCAATTCTGGGACAGGAAGCATACCAGGAAGCAACTGATGGATGTTTCTCTCTCACATCACTGTGTGTGTGTGTCTCTCTCACCCTGTTTCCAAAATCAGTAAGACATATCCCCAGGTGAGGATTAAAATAAAATTATAACATATATAGTTACACAAATAACTCTCCTGGTTATCACTAAACATCTAAAAAAAAAAAAAAAAAAAAAAAAACAAGAAGAGTTCCTGGCCTGTGTATGTCAGTGGTTGAGCATCAACCCATGAACCAAGAGGTCACCAGATCAATTCCCAGTCAGGGCACATGCCCGGGCTGTTGGCTCGATCCTTACTAGAGGGCGTGTATGAGGTGGCTGATTGATGATTCTCTCTCATCACTGATGTTTCTATCTCTCTCTCCCTCTCCCTTCTTCTTTTTCTAAAACTAATAAACAGATATTAGAAAGGAGGGGAGGATCTTGCCGAGAGCAATTATTAAACAATTCTTCTTGACCCAAACTTCAAAAATAAGTCTATAATTATTGAATATGAAATAGTTTTTATTTTGAACATAGCTGATGGAAGGCAACTTTTAAACAGAACACATTTGGTTAGCCCTGGCCAGGTGGCTCAGTTGATTGGAGCATTGCTCCTCTCACCAAAATGCAAGTTTGATTCCAAGTCAGGACACCTACCTAGGTTTTGTTGTTGTTAACCCTCACTCAAGGATATTTTTTCCATTGATATTTTAATTTTTTTATTGATTAAGTTATTACATATGTGTCCTTATTCCCATGTTACCTCCTACTCCCCCACTCATGCCCTCACGCCCCTGTTGTCTGTGTCCATTGGTTAGGCCTATACGCTTGCATATAAGTCTTTTGGTTAATCTCTCCCCCTTTCCATTGATTTTTTAGAGAGAGTGGAAGTGAGGGAGAGAGAGACAGAAACCTCCATGTGAGAGAAACACATCAAGTGGACCAGGGTTGTGGATGGAACCTGCAACCCAGGTATGTGCCCTTGATCAGGAATTGAATCCGTGATCCTTTGGGTGTGCAGGTTCATGGTCTCACCACTAAGCAACAATGGCCAGGGCTATAGGGGTTGCCTGCGGGAGG
>NW_005872246.1:37738-44699 GCF_000147115.1 Myotis lucifugus
TGTACTCTGAGTGCATCAGGCAATTAGAAGGTACTGAGCAGAACAACAACACAATCTGACTTAGCTTTTAATAGGCCCGCTGTGTTTACAATTGAATAAAAGACTAGAATTGATAAAAAGAAGGTAAATAAGAAGAAAAGGGAGGAAGGATTGAAAAAGGAAAGAAGTCAATTAATTGACTATTAAGCTAATGTTGATAGCAGATGGTAGTGATGTGGAATGGAAGATGTGATTGGTTTCTGGGCAGACAGTAAACCCTCAATTTTGCAGGCATTGAATTAAAAGACTTCGGATTTAACAGATAAAACTTCTGGTCTGTATGTCATGAGTGAAAATTAACACCCCATTGATTTTAAAATGCTTTTAACCAAGATCTGCTTATAATTAAATTAACAGGTTATTTTTGTAATTAATTCAGTTATTTTTAACAAACGTTAGCAAATTTGCCACATGTTGTAAAACCACTGTAGTAATTTCACCAACGTAAATACATATTCCTTATCTACAACTATAGTCTACATATTTAAATCCAAGAGTCGCTGCTCCTAAACAATGTTGGACAAATGATCAGGATGTGATCACACCACATGGTGTGTGGGTAATTGGTTCTGTTGGCGATTGGAGTGACTTTCTACAGCAGTTTTAAGATGAGCCGGCGATGTTCCCATGTGCACTGAACCATGCCCAGCCCTGCCCAGCCCTGCCCATTGGCTTATTCTCAGTGACTGGTGAATGCATGCATTTACTAGACCTATTCAGTAAAAATTAAAATTATATATGTAAGGTAAAACACATCATTGTAACCCTAACCTTAAAATATAAACAAAAGGAAAAGAGTTAATATAATGCTAAATTACAAATTAGAAATCATACAAAACAGAGTCGAGAGTATGTGTGTTTCATATATGTGAGCAACATGGCATTAGAAAAAGCAAACTGTATTGGACATTAAAAAGAAACAGAGACGGCCCTGGCCATTGTGGCCAAGTGGTGAGAGCGCCGGCCTGCGCACCGAAAGGATCACGGATTCAATTCCTGATCAAGGGCACATACTGGGTTGCGGGTTCCATCCCCAGCCCTGGTCCACTAGATGTGCTTCTCTCACATGGAGGTTTCTGTCTCTCCCCCCCCACTTCCACTCTCTCTAAAAAATCAATGGAAAAAATATCCTTGAGTGAGGGTTAACAACAAAGCAAAGACAAAATAAAAAAATATGTTAATATGTGGTACAGGGTAAACACCAATCACAGAAAACATGGGAAACCGATGAAATTGGCACCAGAAAGCAAATGAATGGGCTGGTGACACTTCAGCTGAGGCAGCATTGTTGAAGTGTGCACACAACAGCATTCCTGTGGGCCCAGTGCAGGCAGAAAATTGAAATCTGCAGCAGTTTAGTTTGCAAATCATATGAACACACCATTCAAAGCAAGTGATGGGTGGCTTGGGCGCTTTCACAAAGGGCACGAAATTATGAGAAAATGAATTTACGGTGAAAATTTAAGTGCTCCAACAGAAGAGTCTGAACCATTTAGGCAAAAATTAATAGAACGTATAAATAACGCAATGCCACTACAGCCTCAGGTTTACAATGCTGGCAAAAGTGGTTTGTTCCGGCTTCTGTGCCTGAAAACACACCAGCCTGCAAACAGGGGAAACTGACACGGGAAGAAAAGTCAGCAAGGACAGGATCTTGGCACTGCTATGTGCCCACACCGATGGGTCACGTCCTAGTAAACTGACACCTGTAATCACTGGCAAAACTCATAAACCCAGAGTTTTAAAAAATAGAATGAGTCATCTGCCTGCTTTGTATTGCAACTCTAAAAAGGCGTGGCTCAACTCAGACATTTTCCAAGACTGGATTTTGAAAGCATTTTTACTTGCAGTCAGGAAGTTTCAAGGCGAAGAGCTTGGAATACCACCAGGGGATGCAAAATGTTTATTGCATTTAGACAATGCTGTTGCTCATCCAGCCAAAAATACTTTATGTTCAGAGGATGGCAAATTTAGATGTATGTTTTTGCCAAAAAATACATCACATATCCAGCCCATGGACCTGGGGGATAATTCTGGGAACTAAATGAATATACCGCAAAAAATTTTTAGAGGAAGTAGTGGTTGTATTGCAGACAGAAGGTAATGATGAACATACAACAGGACAGTGTATCTTACAAAACTTACCGTTTTAAAGAGTTACCGTTTAAAATCAGCAATTTTTAAATTTTGATGCAGCATGAAAAGAAGTGAAAGTGCAAACATTGGAAACTGGTTGGAAGAACTGGCTTGACGATGAAGTGAGACTTGCATTTAGAAGGTGTAGAGGTTACCGATTACTGTGGGGCAACACACAATATTGGTGGACAAGTAGCTGAGGAAGAGGTTTTACAGTGGTTAGAAGAAGATGAAGGTGACCCTGGGTACCACACTATGACTGAAAGTGAAATAGCAGATGAGGTGATGACCTGGGAAGATGAGGGTAGAAGTGAAGATAAGGAGGAAGAAGAAACAACATGCCCCAAACATAAAGTTATCAGTGCTTGGATCTCATCTCCACGATCTAATAACGCTTATTGGCAATTCATCAGATAATGAAATGCAGCTCTATTACACCCATTTTTGAAATTTTAGGGAGTTAATTATAAAAAACAGCAGACTTCAAAAGTTCAAACTAAACTTGACAGGTTTTTCCAGGCAGGATTACCTAAAGCAAGCGCCTCAACATCGAACATTAACGTCACACCACAACGGGAGTGGCTGGATATATCACCATACAAAGAAGATTATATAGGAAAACTTTCTTCTGTTCTTATACAATTTAAATTTTGTTTTTTTAAAGAATATTGTTTATTTTTTAGTTAAATATAACTAAAGTGTATTTTTGGAGAAATATTTAATTTAGATTGCATACTTATCACAGTCTCAAAACTATGATAAGTACATAAGCAATAATATCTATAGAAAATTTTTCTGTGAAACTAAACTTTTCATAAACAATTTTAAACGAATGTGTCTACATAAGTAAAAGCAGGTAAACTAATTTGTCAGTTTTTTCACATACACATTCAGAAAACCTAATTTATTATATATAACAGACTTTTGGCTTTTGGATACCCCCTTGCCTGAATTAGTCCCTTACATTGGGGTCTCTCTGTATTTTGAAGATAACCTGACAAGAGTTGCTGACAGATTAGATGTGAGGTTTAAGACAAAGAGAAAGATAGGAGTTGAGGATGACACCAAGTTTTTGGCAGAGCAATTGGAAGAGCTGTCATTAACTCAAACAAGAAAGACCACATGAAGGGCAACTATGAGAAAGAAGATCAATAGTTCAATTTTGGAGATCTTAAGTCTGGAACACCCAATGGCTATTAAAAAAAAAGATATCAAGTAGGCAATTTGATATATAGGTCTGGCATTAAGGAGAGAGATCTGGTCTGGAGATGTAAATTTGAAGATCATTAGTATATAGAAGATAGTAAAAGTCATGAGAAAAAAGATCAAAGCCTGAATCCTGGGACACCTGAATGTGTAAAAAGAGGGAGATGAGGAGAAACCAGACTAAGGATAGACTAGGAAAGGCAAGGAGGAATCCAGGTGATTATGTTCCCCCTCCCCACTTAAAACACAAAGTTCTAAGAGACAAATAAAAGAGAGAGTTTTCCATTGGGTCAAATATTGCTGATAGGTTATGTAAAACCAGGTCTAAAACATTATGTCTAGATTTATTAGAGGAAAACAAGTACTAACCTTGTGAAAAACAATTTTGGAGACGAGGTGGGACTGAAAAGTACTAGAATGGGCTCAAGAGTGCATGGAAGGGAAATTCGAATCAGTGAGTATAGATCATTCTTTTCAGGACTTTGTAGCTAAATGGCACAGCCCTGGATGATCTCATATGCTTCATGTTTAGCTGTAGCTTTCAATACTTCCATAGTGACTATGAAGTATTTTTGTAATACTTGAAAGTTTTTTAATTACGCACCTGTGGCACTATATGGTTTAAAACATGCCAGACTAGTTGTTCACAAAATTATACACCTAAAAGGTGCCATGATTTTTTTCTAGATATATAATATTCAATAACCTTATTATCATGTTTCTCATGCTTACAAAGATGACCGAAGGATTTCTTTCTAGATGAAAATCATCCAACTCTAGAATATACTACTCAAATGTACAAAGCACACTAATCAATCATTAAAATTGTGTAATAGAAATAAAGGGGGGAACATGCATGTAATATTCTTACTTTATAAACTTAATTTTTGTAAATTTTGTAATATGCAGTCCCTGTTGAAAAATTGGGTGAGGTACATACTGAAATGTATTCTGTTTAAAAAAGAAGGACAGAGGCATGCACTCATGGTACCTTTCAAAAAGATTGAAGACATTCGGAGCACCTTGGTTTATCTAGTGTCTATGACAGATTTCAGAGACCCGATGGTTCATGAAGCCCACAATGCTGAGTGACTGGCCCTTTACCAAAAAGGTTTGTCAACTCCTGATCTAGCAGATTAATCCCTTGATGTGTTTAATAGCTTTTACTCAACATTCTGAAATTTGTATATAAGATATGGGACAAATTGCCTTGTGAAATCCCTGGGCTTTCAGCTTAATTTGAGGGTCCAATATTTGAACACTCAGGAATTAGGAACAAGCACACAAAAAATAAGTAGCTAGTAATTTAGTTGGAAACAAAGTAGAGTGACAGTGTAGCATATAACTTCCTATCATAACTGAGCAGGTATTAAAAGTATCCTCACAAAATTTGTTTAAGATATGACATTAAACCCAATGCTTTAAATACACTTCAATTGTCTAATAATCAGTATACTGTAGACCAGACTACCCTCATTTTTTTCCAGTGGCTGCATACTACATTATTTTATGGGTATAATAAAGTATTTCCTTATAAATAGCTATTTACACTATCTCCAACTTTTTGGCATACAATGTTGTAATAAATATCTTTAACATACATATATATATTTGTAACATTTATATAAATATCCTTAATGCATATGTTTATATGATATATCTTTAACATCTATGTCACATTTTTTATATATACTAGAGGCCCAGTGCACAGAATCATGCACCGGTGGGGTCCCTTGGCGTGGCCTGTGGGATCGGGCCGAAACTGGCAGTCCAATGCTGCCTGCCCTCCTGCCTGCTGCTCCTGCTCATCCAGGCCCCACTGCACCTGCCCAGTCAGTCCCATTCAGGAGAGGCTCGCAGAGCTTCAGCGGTGCTCGCCAGCCATGAGCCATGCACCTGCTACCCCTTCCAAGGGGATTGCGGGGGGGAGGGGGTGGGCTGGGGTGCGATCAGTGATCAGCCATCTGGGTGGACAGTGAGGTGCCCTTGCTGGGCTGGTGTCCATATCCATCCTGCTGACATTCACACCAGTTGTTTGGAGCCACCTGACAGCTGCCTTTACTAGTATATCTTTTTTCCTTGCCAAGCTTCTAGGGCGGGGAAGTGGCTGTGGTGCCTGAGGCCGACTTCCAGGAGGCCAGCGGCACTGTCAGGATTGTGCCAACAGTGCAGGTCCATCAGTGCCTGGCCCATTCTCCAGAGATTGGACCTACATGACTCCTGAGGGAGTGAGTGGCTGCCACCAGGCTGGTGGCTGCTGGGGACAGGTCAGACAGCTGAGCAGTGCTCCCGCTGTGGGAGCCCACTGACCACCAGGAACAGCTCCTGTCAACCAGTCATTTGGCCATTCAGTCATTCGGTTGCTTAGGCTTTTATATATATAAATAATACATATAATGACCAACTGTATGTTTGATATACACAATAATACATAATTAATGTCCTTAGAATGTGTACATGTGTGTTCATACAAGTCATGTTTTCCCGTAGGATTTATTTCTTGAAGTGAAGGTATTGGGATAAAAGAATGACATACTTGAAATTTTGAAACAAACTCAATTACCCTTCAAAAAGAGACGTGCCAATTTCATCTCCCAATAGTGCACAAGAATGCCTTTTCCTCCCACGTGCCAATTCTGGTTTTATTTTCTTTAATAAATTACTTATCATTATCAGTTCTAAAATTGGTATCTCATTGTTTGTTGATTTGCATTTTTCTAATTATCAAGCAAGGTTCACTCCCCTCTAGTGAAAATATAAAATTAGTTAATCAGTAATATTAGCTCAAGTTGGAATTTTTATTGGAAAAGAATAATAACCTACTGTTAAGTACTGCTGTAGGCCTACCTGTCAGACTTGTCATTCTTCATATAGAGACTGCTGCTGATCAGTTTGTCACTGTTGTCTGCTGACTCAGTACAATACTGTCACGGTCATCATCAGCACCATCACCCATGTTTCCCTGACACTTCCCTTTTGCTGCTTTTCTGCTTCTTCTTTTCTTCAACCTTTGTTGAAAGATTGATATTAGGGATATTGTAATCATCTCATTCATTAAAAAGACTGTGTTTTCATTAATTCTACCATTTGGCTTTTATTATTTGGCTTTGTTATTACCTTATTCATGAAAATGACTGTGTTTTCATTAATTTTATCATTTGGCCGCTGGTTATCAGTGTGTTCCTTGTTGCTCTGCTGACTCAGTCCAATACTGCCAGTGTCCTTATCAGCATGATCACCCATGTTTCCAGACACTTCCCTTTTGCTGCTTTTCTGCTTCTTCTTTTCTGCAATCTTTGTTGAAAGATTGATATTAGGGATATTGTAATCATCTCATTCATTAAAAAGACTGTGTTTTCATTAATTCTATCATTTGGCTTTTATTAATTGGCTTTGTTTTTACCTTTTTCATGAAAATGACTGTGTTTTCATTAATTTTATCATTTGGCCGCTGGTTATCAGTGTGTTCCTTGTTGCTCTGCTGACTCAGTCCAATACTGCCAGTGTCCTTATCAGCACGATCACCCATGTTTCCTGACACTTCCCTTTTGCTGCTTTTCTGCTTCTTTTCTGCAGTCTA